>NW_028289027.1:0-274787 GCF_059628265.1 Tinamus guttatus
GGGCAGGCAAGGGGGGGCGGCAAGGGCGGGGGGGGGGGGGCAACCATTTGCAGGGGGCAGCCATGGAGGGGGGGGGATGGGGAGGCTGGCGGGCTGGGGGGGGCGGTGGAGGGGGGGGTCGGCCGGCGCTGAGCGCTGCTCGTCTCTCGCAGGCCGTAGGTGCGGAAGGCGGCGGCAGGAGGAGAAGCAAGAGAGGAGGAGGAGGAGGAGAAGAAGGAGGAGGAGGCGGAGGCGGGCGCAGCGCGGGCGGGCGGGCCGGTGCGGCGGGCCCGGGGCCAGGGCTCGCACGCTCCGGCCAGCCGCGTCCGCCGCGGCCCGGCGCGGCTCGGCCCGGCGCGCGGCTCGGCCCGCCTCCCCCGGAGCGCTCTGCAGCGAGGGGGTGGGTGTGCGGGGGAGCAGCCGCGCTGCGGCGGCGGCGGCCCGGCCCGGCTTCCCCGCCTCTATATAAACACACATGGACTTTCTTTCCTCCCAAAACTCTGTGAGAGGGGGCTCCACCGAGCAGCCCTGCACAAGTCTGGTTCTGAAAAGTGCGGGGGCTAACAAATAACCAGCGTGTGTTATATATATATATATATATATTTATATATACATACCCCTATATATATATATATATGTATACACGCGTATATTTATGGAGATATATTTATATATATAGATAGCGATATAAACCGAGCTGACTGCTACGTGTGTATAGATACGTATATATATATATATATATATATATATATATATATATAAATAGAGAGAGAGCTATTTAAATTCTTCCATCTCTCCAGGTCTTTGCTGAGTTGTTTATGATTTTTTTTATTTTTTTTAAAATCTTTTTTTTTTCTTTCTTTTTTTTTTTTTGGCGTTGTGTGGCTTGCGCTGAAAGCAAGCGAGAGCCAGAGCATCTGCATTATTTGGACTTTTTGGGGTTACATACATATATATTTTTCCCCCATTTGGGGTCTTTTTTTTTTTGGCAGTCTTTTTTTTGACTTTTTTTGACTGCTCAACTGCACACAGCCCACCTCTCTCTTTTTGGGGGGCAATCTCCTCTTGTGTGTTTTTCTCTCTTTTTTCTTTTCTTTTTTTTTCCTCTTTTCGTGCTGTGTGTGTTTCTATTTTTTTTCTCTTTTTATTTTTCCCGCCTGTGTCACTCTGTCAAGTTATTCTAAACAAGAACAAAGTTTGCAGAGGGGAGAAAACTAATCCCCGCCACCACCTCTTTTTATTATTATTTTTTCTTCTTTTTCCAGCTGCCTTTTTTTTTCTTCTTTTTTTTGCCCGTCGGAGGTGCGGGGGGGGGGGGGAAGCCCCAGCCCCCCACCTGCCCCATCCCTCCCTGAGCAGGACCCCCCCCCCCCCCCCCCAAAGCAGGAAGGCTCAGAGAGCGCTTTGCCGTCGCCTTCCTCATTTTATTGCTCTTATATCCATAGATATTTTTTTTCTTCTCGCGTGTGTGGGTGCGAGTGCGGTGCCTGTCAAGGGGCTGTTTCTCTCCCCACCCTCCTCCTCCTCCTTCTTCCAAATATGCTTTTTGCAAGTTTTGATCTCGTCTCGGCACTGGCTACCCTCGCGGCGTGCTTGGTGTCACTGACTTTGCTGCTGGCCGTATCCCAACAGCTGTGGCAGCTCCGCTGGGCTGCCACCCGCGACAAAACCTGCAAGCTACCAATCCCTAAAGGCTCTATGGGATTCCCTTTAATCGGCGAAACCTTCCACTGGCTCCTGCAGGTAAGGAGGATTCCCTCTCCCTTCCTCCCTCCCTGGAAGGTGGGTCGGGACGGACTGCTTTTTTTTTTTTTTTTCTCCTCCTCTTTTTTTTTTCTTCTGCTCATTTTCCCTTGTGTTCTGGCATATTTTCTTTTACTCTTTTTCTTACTCCTTTCCCCCTCCTGCTTTTCCTCTTGCCCGCGCTGCGATTGCATCATGCGGGCTCGCAGCGGGGCCGCGGGGCCGGGGGCGGCCGCGGGAGCCCGGAGCGGGGCGGCCGCCGCGCTGCGCTTCTCGCCCCCCAGCCAACCCCCGGGCGGGGGGGCTCCCCCCCCCCCCGACAAAAAAAGTCTTTATTTTTTATTTTATACGTCCCCTCACCCCCAGTTGGAATTATTGCAGAAATAACCTGGGGGTGGGAATTAGCCCGGGGGGGAATGTGGCGGCGTGGGGGGAGCCGCTTTCCTTCGCCCCACTGCTCCCCTTCGGCTCCAGGCTTCCTTTTTTTTTTTTTTTTTTTAGCCCTCAAATGGGGGGTGTTTGGGGGTTCCCCCCGCGGGGCTGCAGTGCTGCGGGCTTTGGGGGAAGCCTGCGGGGGTAATGGGTAGATTAACCCGGGATTAACCTTGCTAAGTGCTGAACAGCGCCGGGCGGAGCGGGATCCCCCTCGAACCGCGTTGCGATAAGGGGTGCAAAAAATGAGGGGGAAAAAAATAGAGAAAAGGGAGGGAAAAAGGTAGAGCGGAGGAGAGCAGGCGGGCGAAGACTGCCCTGTTGGGGAGAAACTACAGCAAAGGGACACCGTGAGGGACGCAGGGGGGTCTCTCCTGGAAAGGGGGGGAAACCCGCGAGAAAAAAAAAAAAAAAGTAGCCGCCCCCCCCTCCGCACTTTGCACCAGGCTCCAAAATATCACCCGGGACCCGGTGCGAGGATGCGCCCAGGTCTCGTGTCCTTGACGGGCTCGCAAGGCGGGGAGGGGCGCAGGCTGCGCGCCCGCGCAGCGCCCCGCGCCCGCGCGGCGCCCGAGGGGTTAACGGCGCGTTCTCAATAGGGCTTTATTTTTTAAAGAAATTTATCAGATTTTTTTTTTTTTAAACGGGGGGACCAGAAAAGGGTTCTCGCTTTTCCACAGGCTCCATCCAAACAGAGAGCCGGGCTAAAAATACAAAAAAAATTTGTATAAATTGGACTCCGCTCGCAACTTGCTCCCACATAAAGGTCCTCTTTGTGCGGCCCTGGAAATGGTGTACAAATAACTCTTTATTAATGCCACAAAAAGGACTTTAATTATATTTACGCAGATCAAGAACCCGGGTCACCTGAACATCTGACACTCACAACCGCGCTTTTGTTGCAAAATAAACACACGCTTTGGGGAGCTGCGATGCGTGCAGCGCTTCCCCGCGCCCCCCTCCGGGCCTTCCTGGAGGGGGGAACCCCCGAGAGCCGCTCACTGCCCCCAGCTCTTTATTTTATATATGTACATACGTGTGTGTGTGTGTGTATATATATATATACATATATATATATATGTTTTCCCAAGCGGTTTCTCCGCTCTTGACAAAAGCCCTCGGAGCATGTGGGAAAGTTATTAAAGCCCTGCAGAATCTGCAGATTTACTTAGGCAAATTGCAGCCTTTCAAGCAAATTTAGTCTTCGGCGGGGGGGTGGTGGGGGGGAACGGGAGCGGGGAAGAGAGGAGGGAGAAAAAGAAAAAGCGGGAAAAAGCGGAGGAAAAAAAGTTAAAAGGCTCTTCGGTGCCAGCAGAGGTAAAGGTAAAACTGCAGGAAAAGAGGAGGGAAAGGAGGAATGGCGGAGGGGCAGGAAGGGGCCGGGAAGGCGCTAGGGGCTCCCCCAGGGCTTGTTTTGAGGCGGGGGGGACTTGGCTGCGGGCAGTGAGCGGTGATGGAGGCAGAGGTGATTTTTTTTTTTGGGGGGGGGGAGAGGCGGAAGGGGGTGTCTTGTTTTAAAGCGTAGAAGCGAGGCCAGGATGGGGGGTGGCAGTCGGGGAGACGGTTCCAAAAACCAGCTCCCTGCCCCCGGTTTAGGGCTGGGGGGCTTTCAAATGGGGGGACTTTCCGGATCGGACCATCTATTGTACCTTAAAGAGCGTCAGGTCTCCCCTTCTACCCCCCCAAAACAGCCAAGCCTTAGGGACCCCCCCCCCAAGCTCCCCATTCTTCCACCAAAGCCGCTCGGGGCATCCTCTTCTTCCTCACGGCCACAGGCTGCGAACGGGGAGCATCCTCCTCCTACTGCTTTTATTATTGTTGTTATTATTATCATTTCCTATTTCCACGTGGGGTGAGGTTGCCGTAAGATATGTATATCTATTATCTATGATATATAATGCATAAAATAAATCTAACGCGGTGGCTGCCCTAATAATTTCTATTAAGAAGGCACCGGGGGGGGGGGCGGTGCTACTATAATCTACTTTTTCTTCTGCACCAAAAATCTGCCCCGTGGCGGGGAGCGGTTGGGACCCGGAGGACGGTAACGCAGCAGCCTCTCGGCTTCCCCCCCACCCCACCTCGCTTTTCCCCGCTCCCGCATAGGGCTCCTGCTTCCAGTCGTCGCGACGGGAGCGCTACGGCAACGTGTTCAAGACGCACTTGCTGGGGCGGCCACTCGTGCGCGTGACGGGCGCGGAGAACGTGCGCAAGATCCTCATGGGGGAGCACCACCTGGTGAGCACCGAGTGGCCGCGCAGCACCAGGATGCTGCTGGGGCCCAACACCGTGGCCAACTCCATCGGCGACATCCACCGGCACAAGAGGAAGGTATGGGCGCCGCGGGAAAACCGCCTCCTCCGCCCTCCGGCCCCACGCGCGACCGCGCGGAATGTGTGTGTGAGAATGTTCCCCCTTCCCGCCGTTGGTTTTCCCGCTTCCTGCCTCCCCCTTTTCCCGCCACGCGTGGCGCGCGGTGATGCGTGGGCGCCCGCCTCCCTCTTTTTTTCCCTTTCCCGCGCGCGCGCCCGCACGTGGGCGCGGAACGCGGCGGGTTCCCCGCGCGCGCGCGCGCCGGCCTTTGAGGAATTTAAAAGGGCGATGGCGAAAGCCGGGGAGGGGAAGGGAGGCCCAGACGGGGCTTCCCCGCCGCGGGGTGGGGGGAGGAGCCTGCTGCTGCCCCTCCCCCAATCCCCTCCCCTTATTCCCCCTCTTTTCCCCCCTCCTCCCCCGCTGCTCGTGGCACGTGCGCCTTGTGCCGCGGGAGCTGCGCGGGGCCCCGCGCCGCTCTTAAAAGGGCAACGCCTCTTCCTTCCCCACTCGGGGAGAGCCCCCCGCGGGCGCCGTCGCGAGGGGAGCGGGTTTGATGTTTGCGCGGCCCCCCCTCCCACGCCCCGGCACCTCCAGTCCCCGGCTGGGGTTTCTTGGGGACCTCATGGTGTCACCGCCTTGAGCATCGCTGTGGATTTCGGGGGAACCTCATGGTCCAGAAGGGAAACCCGCCGACCAGAGCGGGGTCAGGCACGAGGGGAGCCCTGTGGGCAGGGAAGGGCTGCTCTCCGGTGATGCTTGCACTCCATCGTTTATTTTTTTGCATCCTTGTCCAAATTTTGTAACCTCCCTTTGCAACCCTTGTCAAAACCCTTCTGGCTTCCCGCCTTGGGCGTCGTGAGGGATGTGGAGCTGGCCCCACTCCCGGTTTAAGGAAAAGCCCTTTGCAACCATCAGCAGGGCCGGGATCCTGAAGTTTTTTTTACTAAACTAAGCATTTTCCAGGCAGGATGACTCTTTGAGGCAGAAATTACAGGTGCCTTTTGAGTTCCTCTAGTCCTGACCCCTTGGTACTATTAAAGATAACTTTTAACTCGCCTTATCCGGCCATTGATACCGTAAGAGGTACAGGGAGGAAAAGCCTTGGAAAAGCTTTGCAGCCTGCTCCTTGGAGCGGTGTTTCTTGTGCTCCTTCCCACCCAAAAGCTTCCCCGTAAGCACCTGGCCTGCACCTTCCCCTCTGCGTGTGGGGAACCGAGCAGGGAGCGTTTGCGGGGGCAATTGGCAGTGGGCAGCAATTGCACGAAAACTTTCTAAGGGGTGGAAAATGCAACTTAAAGCATTGTGGGGTTTTCTCCATCCCAACTTGATCCTTTGCTCTCCCTGAACCTCACTGGTCTTGCTGGTCCTACGTAGTTTCTCCAGGGCTACTTGCAGTGCAGGATGTGAAAACTGTGCGAGATGCTGCAGTGGATGATGCTCACCTGCTTCAGCATCTCGGCCCGCAGAGCTGGTCCTCAGTGGCAAAGTGCTTTAAACCACATGTGCTTTTGAGCGGTGTGGCTGGCAGCTTGCCTGTGAAATTATCCCCGCGGCTGGTCGCTTATTGCAAGGATTTCCAAAGAGTTTCATCCTTTTGGTGGCATTTTTAACACCAGCAAAGTGTTTAGCGAGAGAACTTGAGCTGGACGTGCAGAGACTGCTTTACCTGCTGTGCTGATATCATCGGAGCTGGCTCCATGGCTCGGAGCTCTCCTCGGTTTGCAGTTATCCCAGCTCAGCATCCTCCCAGCATCTCGCAAGGATTCAATTTCCCCTTCCCCTAGAGAAGGTGAATATCCTCTCTGCCAGATCCAGCGCAGGGGAGCCCTTAATCCCTTAGGTGTTGATGGAGGGCTGGGAACTGCCTGGCTGAAAGGTGCCAAGGAGGAACAAAGCGGGATTAAGAGGCCGGTAACTCTGTGCTTTCCTGTGCCCTGTTTATTAACATTGCTCTGCTGGAAGCCGCCAGAGTTAATACGCGTTGGAGAAACCTTCCCCCGGGCCCTGGGGGGAAATTAGCTCTCCAGTCTTTATTAGCGAGGGGCTTCTGCAATACCAAGGCTGCTTTGGGGTGGGAGGTGAGGGTTGGAGTGAGCAGGGTGAGAGGATACTCTGTGCACCCGGCATCACGCTGGATGTGTCTGGGAAGACGTTCCCTCCTGTCTGGCTATGCTACGCGGTGCAGGGTGGATTTCAGCGGGAGCTGAACTTTGCTCCGGAGCATCCAGCTTTGGCAGCCCAGCGCTGTTCTCCTCCAGCGCAGCCATCCCAAAATAGGCACGAACAGCCCAAAAAAAGAAGAGAGCAGGAGTATATATAAAAAAACCCCAGCAGGCCGTGGGCTGGGTAGCTGTCCTCGAGGCAGAGGCTTGGGGAGGAAGCAGACAGCAGTGCAGAGCCACGGCCTGCTTTGTCTCACTGTCCAAAACTCCATCATTCATTAACACACCACAATTAATGTTCTGCCTCGGAGGCATACAAGTGTTGAGCTTATTAGCACCAAGTAGAAAGGTCTGAGGCTTTAATATAGTTTGCAAGAGGATTAAGAACACAAAAGGGGCCATAAATTTGCAGCCAAATATAAACCAGCTGCTGTGGGCAGGGCTGGGGGAGAGGGGAGGAGGAGGAAGGAGGAGGAGGAAGAAGAAACCGATGGCGGGAAGGGCCCTTTTGCGCTAAAGCGGCCCCATTCCCAGGCATCCCCATTGCATTATGAAGCCTCAGCATCACAATCTCAGCAAGGAATTCGGTGTCCAGGTTGGTTCAATGACTTTAGACCAATGCTGCCATCATCTACACTGGTGTAAATCCAGAGTAATTTCATCTGATTAAAAAAAAAAAGGCAAGGTTAGATAGGGATTTTCTTGTATTTTCATAGTGCTTTTCACCCCCAAATGCCCTGCAAGCACCAAGTGTGCTTTGAGAAGCAGGAGCAATGACTCTGGGTGGCACGCCAGGGCCTGTGCTGATGTCCCGCATGGTGAACGTTGGCCCATCCACGTATTCTAGACCCAAAGGCACTGGATGCCCTCTGGGCATGCAGAAGGCAAGACCCGTGCTTGAGCTGTAAAGCTCTTTGCTTGGTGGCACTGCCATCACTTACCATGCGACCGGTGGCTCTGGTGGATCGCAGCAGTGGTGATGGGGGGCACCGAGAATGAGTCCCACAGGGCCAGGAGAGCTTTCCAGCCTGAGGATCCATCCTGTGCTCTTTATCTAGCTCTATTTTCCACCATATCATACTCTACCCTTCCAGGTAGTTTGAGCAATCTGCCTAGTTTTGGTTCATAACAACTCGTCTGGGGTCTGGGAGATCTGTATCAGGATCATGATGATCTGCTTTGGATGCAGGAGCCAGCAGAAAGGGGACTTTTCTCCTATGTTTCTCCTCTTTTAGTCTGCCCTCCTGAAAGGCAGTATCCACTTGGCTGGGTGGGTTTCTCCAGCCAGCTGATCCCACCTTTCACATCAGCCTTCCTGGCTGGATGCAGCTCCTGTTTCTTTGCTATCCTCATCTTTAACATGATGTTCCCTCCCTTAACTGGAGCAACACGCTTGGGGAGACACAAGGAAAGCTGAGACACTACAAAGGGCTGGGACTGCAGATGCTGGTGCCTTTGCTCCCCGTTCCTTCTTCTTCTTGATTTCCTCCTTGAGGAGAGGTGACAAAACTGAAGGTGGACTCGGCTCTGTCTGCATGGCCGGGTTCCCCCAACTCTTGCCTGTGCCAATGTTTTGGCCTTGGAGATGCAAGGCAGGGATGGATGTCAGGGTCATTGCCTCCTCTCCCACCCACGCTGGGCATTGTAGTTGGTGTCTCAAAGACATATGAGGTTAAGGTCAGGGTAAGAGCTCAGCTTAGCAGAGAGGCTTTGATTGCTGCTGCTGCAGAGAGGGTCTGGGAGGGTGGGAAAAATGTGCAAAGAACTCAAGGGTTCTGGCTTGGGTTTCTGGCCTCTCTGTTTCCTGACTTAACTGTCCTGGTCCAGGGGAGCAGGATGCTGCATCCCTGGGGATGTGCGGGATGAAGGCACATCACCTCTATGGCATGGTCTGTTTTTTAAGGTCTGGAGGGTCAGATGCTCATTGTGGGTGCCCCTTTCTCTTGCGTGCAAACCAGTGTATTCAGAGATGGTGCAGAAAAAGAAAAAAAGGGTGCAAGCAACACTGAAATGCATAAAATAACCATAACTACCATAACTTGGCCCAAGCATGTTGAAACCACCTTTCCATTTTTTTCTAGCTCCCCCCCCCTTTTTTTTTCTGAATCGTTCAAGTTTCAGTGAAGCCGCCTTCTTGCAAAAGAGACTGTTTCACTCTGCTTTTTTTTTTTTTTTTTTTTTTTTCCTCCTTTCCCAGCTGGGTCTAGTTTGGAGCAATAGCCTCTGCTTGGAATTTGTAACTGGGGATACCGTAACCGGACTCCTTGCGCAGATGGATCGTGGTGCCCGCCGGGCTCTTGTGCTTCTCCTTGGGAGAGGCGGCTGTGTCCTGCTCTCCTGGAGGCACCATGCTCCTCACCTGGCCCTTCCTGCAGCAGGGCTGTGCTTTGACATGCAAACACAAAACTGCTCATTTTAGAGAGAAAACTCTTGGCTTTTCCTTTTAAATGGCCCTAGATTCCTTCCGTGATGGATGAATATCCAGCCTGTGGGACTTTGCAAAGACCAAGGTTTATGAGCCCATGGGAGCGTCCCAATGGGATCCAGGTCTGGCAGTGTCCGATCATGTCGGGAAAGCCAGACACCTGCTATAAGAGGGCAACAGGGCAGGTTTGCGGCAAATACTACCCAGAACACACATGTACATAGAGTTTCTGCAAGGCTGAGGGGCCGCTTCGGACTCTTCTTCAACATGTAGCTCTGACCATGCCAGGTGTTGGTGCTGAAGTGGTTTATGGAAGTGTTTTCCACTTGGGCTAGGAGATCTAGGTGACCCTGCTTGAGCAGGGGCTTGGACTGTGTGATCTCCAGAGCTCCCTTCCGACCTCAAGAGCTCTGTGATTTTATGTTAGTGTGACAAGAGCCCCTTCATTTTTAGGGCCAGCAGTCCAAGCGGGAAAGGGGAAGCAGCGCAGAGCTCTCCCTGGCTGCCATGCATTGGATGAGGCTGCCACTGTCTCATCCCAAAAGGAGGCTTTGGGCATCACTTTGCAGAACAGTTATGGACAGGGCTGGAGGTGTAAGCAGGACCAGGGACTGTCCTGGTCATGTGAATCTGGACCTCTTTGAAGCATCTAGAAAGCTGAGACACCAGGAAAGCCCATAAATCTTGAAATATCCTACGACAAGCAGAGACGGATCAGCGAGGGCTCGGGTGACCTTCTCTCCCAGTGGATTGCGGAGCTTTCTGCAGGCTCCAGAGCCCCGTTTCACTCCGATCATGGAAGCGGTCAGGACATTCGACTTGATTTCACTAGAGGGCGCAGGGATTTTAGGCTAGGAAGCGGCGGCAGGATCGCGAGGGAAAGTTGGCTGCCTTTTCCTCCCTTTTAATCAACTGGAAAGATGCAGGGTTGAACTGGAGGTGACTGGAAGGGGATCCAGACTTGTGTCTGGCGAGGGAAGGGCCCGCTGACATCTGGGATTAGGCGGCGCGCAGCGCGCGGGCGGCGAGCCGGGGTGGCGCTCGGGGGAGCTGTGAGCCTTGCTGGGGGAAAAAGAGCAAAAAAAGAAGGCGAAAAAAAAAAAAAAGAAAAAAGAAGCCAAACCTGCCACTCCATCCCCCAAAAAGCGGAATGCTCCCTGCTTTTTGTGTTGGCATCAGGGACCTGTTCCTGCCTTCTGGAATCTGGCCTGGATGGGAGTCTGGGAGCGCTGGTGCCAGGAGGGTGGAGATTTTATCACTCTGTCCCTTTGCTGTCCATGGAGTAGCTCAGAGTTGTGTGGCCACAGGGAAAACAGCCCCTTTCCTGGCTCCTGCAAGCAGCCCCCACGCTCCTTCTGTCCTTCCTGGTGCCACCTTTTGCTCAGTTTAGTACTTTAATTTGAGCTTTTCCTTCTTCTTTCCCACTCCCTTTAATGCATGGGACGGCGGCTTGGTCGTGGCTTAAAAATCATGGGACGGCAGCAGCAGAAAGCGGGTGGAATGGGCCCCCTTCTTCTGCACTCTTGGTGCCCATTCATTTTTCCTGCCCATTCACTCATTTTTCCTGCTTGTTCATTCATCCTCCCTGACACTGGCCATGCGGGGAATTTTGGTTCTTGCTGAGCCCTGCATTGGGCTCAAAGGGCCCAGGGCTGTTATTTCACCAGAAAACGCTGTAGCGAGCGGCAAGCGTGAGCAATGCCAGCCTGCGTCCAGGAAAATGCCAGGAAAGCGAGTGCTGACCCGGAGTGGGGAAAGGAAAATCTCCCATTTGCATCTTTGTGAAGTTTAGACACTTTTGTAGAGAGCAGGAATTTTTGCTTTCTTGCTTTTCTTCATGGTTGGAGCATGCGGGCTCTGCGCGTCCTTTGCAGCCTTGCGTGCCTCCGTCGGAGCCCTCTTTGATGGGATTTTCCTGGAGAGCTGGAGCGCACGGTGCGCGTGCGCGTGCCCCCAGCTGCATGGAGGTTAATGCTGAATAAACAAACAGCACTTTTCCCGGCCTTCCCCCGGCTCCCCATCGGAGCGCCTGGGGACAAGAAGCTGGTGGAGGGACGCGGCGAGGACAGGAAGGGGGACACGGCCTGAAAAGCCCAGGCTGTGCTCTTGTCCTGGGCGAGCGCGGACATTCCTGGCATTGCTGCACTCCTCGGCGCGGTGTTTACTCACAGAGCCTAAAATATTGCTGTCTGCTGACACGGGGCTTGAGCCTGGTGTCCCGAGGAAACGAACCATGTGTGAGCTCAGCCTCTGCTTTCCTCCCCGCCCCCCCCCAGGAACACTTGAACTCCTGCCTAAGCTTCTGCCTAAGCTCAGGCAGATGTCATGGGGGCCCTAAGGGCCTCAAAATGATTATTTTAATAGCTTTTAAAGGAGGGGGATGACAAAAATTGTTAGTGCTCCCCATTGAGAAAGTAAAAGCTTGCCTGTGTGAACACAACCATAGTAATAGACACTAGAGAATCCACATAGGCAAGCCCTATTGGTAGCACTGGAGTTGTGGGGTGAGCTTGACTCTGAGCTCCTATCTTGCCAGACACCAAGGGATCCAGCTGTGGGATATGGAGCTGTGGGAAAGGCAGCTCTTGCCCCTTCTGTTGGGTGCAGGATGACTCATTTTCTCCCTGTCTCTGGTTCCTTGGTGGAGAGTGGCTCATGGGTACCTTGTTCTTGCCAGGTACTTACGATGGCCGTGATGGATATCGGCCTATGGAGACTACTTCGAACGATGTTTCTCTATCAGCCCTTTTGGGTTATTATTTTAGACATCAGCAATTCCTGACAATGAGCAGCACTCTGCTCAGGCCTTTGATATCCCTATTTATGGGCAGAAGCGGGTTATTAGAGAACACAAAAAGAACTGTGTAGAAACCTGTCCCTGTGCTCTTTTGCAGGTGTTCTCCAAAATCTTCAGCCATGAGGCCCTGGAGAGCTATCTCCCCAAGATCCAGCTGGTGATCAAAGACACCCTGCGGGCCTGGAGCAGCAACCCAGAGTCCATCAACGTCTACCACGAGGCCCAGAAGCTCACCTTCCGCATGGCCATCCGTGTCCTGCTGGGTTTCTGCATCCCTGATGAGGAGCTCAGTCGGCTCTTTGCGGTCTATCAGCAGTTTGTGGAGAATGTTTTCTCCTTGCCTGTGGATCTGCCCTTCAGCGGCTACAGGAGGGTAAGACATGAAGAGCTGGTAACACTGATCTGCGACGAATGCGGTGGTAGCTGAATCTTATCTTTGTGTTGCTGTTGGGATGTCTCCTCACCAGCTGAGTTCTGGAATAGGGTCAGTTTGGGGCTACAAAGCCATCTGTTAGTAGAGTCAAAACGGTTGATGACTAGGAAGGGCTGAGACTCTATAAATCTGAGGTTGCTAATGAGGGAAGGGGTTGAGATCAGATGGGACAAAGCTTGTTTGCCGTGTGAGGCCTGCAATCATGTCAGGATATGCAGAACAATTTCTTCCAGTAGGTTTTTAGAGTGCTTAAAAGTGCTCTATGAGTCAATGTGATGGAGAACACAATGGGGGTTACTCATATTTAAATGGTAATTGTCACCACTTGTTACAAGTGATTTTTTTTAGTTTTAAATCTTTTTTGGCTAATTTGACCCTTCTCACCTTTGAAATGGCCAGAACAGAGTGGTGGATCTCCTCATTCCTAGAGCTCTTCTAGTTTTCGCATGAAATGCAAAATGGAAACATAACAGAAGAACATTGTCCAAAGTTGGATTTTTTCCGTCTTGAGTTTTGGGGCAAAAATGCTCGTAGAAAAATGATTTTTTTTTTCAAACGATTTTTGTGACTGCTACTGCACATCTCATTGTTGTTCTTTAAGCGCACGAATGACCCCGACGCATCTTTTTAAAGCCTTTGCAGCAGCGTGTTAGCTCAATGAGCAATGGCTTTAGTGAGATTGGGTGATAAAATTGCTTGGCAAGCCCATTACGCTCTTGGGAAGAGACTCCTTTCAGACCAGTTGACTGGCTTCCTTTGAGAGAGAATTTTCCCAGGCGCTTTCTTGAATCCCCGGGCAAGGGGGAGGCATGTGAATTGGTGCAATACGGGGGCTCCCACGTCAGACCTGTCGTTTGCACGTAGGTGCTGATTAGCCTCTCCTGTAATCTTGCCTGCTTTGGGCCTTCTCCTCCTGGGCAGGCAACGACTACAGCATTTTTATACTTCTCTTTGAGCATCTGTAATTGCAGCTGGGAGCAGGTTGGTGGGCTAGACAAGTTGCAGGGAGAGCCTTATGTTCTTCTGACCTCAAAGGAGTCTTGTGGGGGGGTCACTCCCAGCTTCCCGCCATCCCAGTCATGCTCCTTGGACGTGTCCTCCTGACCTTGTCCCTAGACACCGAGCATTACCGGCTGGCCCAGGACAGGCTGGGGATGATTGTGCTAGCGTGCCCTGAGTGGTCTGATGGCTTCTTGCTCCGCAGGGGATCCGAGCACGTGAGACACTGCAGAAGGGGTTGGAGAAGGCCATCCAGGAGAAACTGCAGAACACGCAGGGCAAGGACTACGCTGACGCTCTGGATATCCTCATAGAAAGCGGCAAAGAGCATGGCAAGGAGCTCACCATGCAGGAGCTGAAGGTAAAGATGCTCCCTGTCCTCCCTCTGGCTTGGAGGTCTTAGGCTCTGTAGCCACCTGAAAGAGTTACTGGATGTCTGGGTCCTCCTCCCCATGGCCATGTTATTGCTGCCAGGCGATCGTTCTGCTTGGGGCAGGGATTTCTCTAAGAGTGAAGCTCAAGCCGACGTGAGGAGGAAGTTGCTGGTCAATCCTAGACAGTTACTCAACATGAGGTAACCAGGGTGCATTACTGGAGCTGCAGGTAAATCCTTGTCCAGGCTTGTGGTGCCACCAAGCCAATTATCCAATGGGCCATATTTACTTGCCAATCACTTTCAGCCCTTGCTAAAAGCCGTATGATCCCTCAGCAGGTGGTTATCTGTAGTGGGATGGCCACACAGCTTGTCCTTCATGCACTATTAAGAGCTGTTCACAGGGACTTTTCTCCAGCTTCTGCAGCTCTCCGCAAGCCTGTTGCTAACTCTGAGCAAGGCTCTATGGGTCTTTCCCTGTAGTTGGTTGTCCAGAATTTCACACAAGATAGTTTTTGAGAAGGGAGGCAAGAAGGGATCTTGCAACAATACAGGTCTGGGCCTGGAGAGCTGTCTATTAGGGAAAGGAGGTCTGAAATCTCTGTAGCATCAGCTCAGCATCTAGCTGCAGCTGAGAAGCAGACCCGAGCACTGGCCCATGAAAGCAATCCTCTGTGCTTTGGCCACTGGTCCAGACCCTGCTTGGGCTGGAGCTGGTGGGTCACCACCACTGCATGGCTCTCCTGCGCCTTCTGCATCATGGTGGGATCCAATGTGAACCATAGCTACAGGGCTGGCAGAGTGGTTCTGGTGGGAAAGGTGGTTAAAAGGACATGACAGACCCACAAAACCTTGGGCTACCTTGTCCTGTAGTCTGGTGGGGCATTTACCATAGCAGGGTGAGATGGTTTGTCTCATTGAAACAGGAAAAACAGCTCCTGTGTAGGTAAGGTGTCCAGTGCTGTGGGAGAAGAAGACACATAGACCATAGTATGTTCCTTTCTTATTCCAGAAAAGGCAGGGAAATGCTTGGGGAACCCCCCAGGACTGTAATGCTGCATAGCCGGGGCTGCCCTGAGTGATTTTGCTGTCCCACGTGGCAGCAGGATCCACATGTCAGCCTCAGAAGAACATGTCCATCCTTTGTCAGGAAGGGAAAACCTGCCCTTGCTGTTCCTCACCCCATCTCCCCACTGTTTGCCTTGCAGGATGGCACCCTGGAGCTCATCTTCGCTGCCTATGCGACCACTGCCAGTGCTAGCACCTCTCTGATCATGCAACTCCTCAAGCACCCGCGGGTTCTGGAGAAGCTGCGGGAGGAGCTGCGGAGCAAGGGCATCCTCCACAATGGCTGCATCTGTGAGGGCTCTCTGCGGTTGGACAACATCAACAGCCTCTTCTACCTGGACTGCGTCATCAAGGAGGTGCTTCGCCTCTTCACTCCCATTTCCGGCGGGTACCGGACAGTGCTGCAGACCTTCGAGCTGGATGTGAGTATTTGCTGATTCTTGGCCCTAGCGTTTCTCCTGCATCATTGTCTTCTCCTTTTAACATCTTGATCTCCAGCGCTCTTGCAATGTCTGTCCTCCAGGTGATATCTGAACCCATTTGGTTGGACTTGATCTTAAAAGTCTTTTCCAACCATAATGTTTCTATGATTCCATTGCTTAGCTTTGACAGATGGGTCAGGGGTCTCAGTAATGTCAGGATCTGCTGTGTTTTAGTGGGCAGGGAGAGAAGAGAGACCCTCCTTGGTGGAAAAGACCAAGAGACTCTTAATATAGCCAAGATACTCTCCCATGTCGGGGAGAGCTGGAGGAAACGAAGGAGATGGGGAAGATACGGCTCAATACCAACTGCTAAGACATATACAATTAGATCTTTGGGAGGACAAGAGAAATCCTGGGAAAAGTTGACTGCGAAGGGCATCTGCTGCCTGCCAGATGATGGGCAGGTTGCTCAGCGCCATGGAGGGCATGTCCTGTGAGCAAAACCAAACCTTGAGACCTGTCTGTTGCTGTAATTCCTATTAATGTGATGGTTCAATATGGGAACCTTTTAAAGTGCTCGCAGGATGATAAACTCACCCTGTTCCTCATCACCCAGGCCCTGAACAACTCTCTGTTCTTCTCTGAAATCCGTGCCATATACCAGGAGTCACCCCAAAGAAAAGGAGAAAAAGAGTTCACCTTTGCTCTATCTCCTTCTCCCGGTCTCCTTCCAAGTCTCCCTACAGCACAGTTGACCCGTTTGTGTTTTCTCTCCACCCCTTCCCTTTCTGCGCAGGGTTTTCAGATTCCCAAGGGCTGGAGCGTCATGTACAGCATCCGGGACACCCACGACACGGCGCCTGTGTTCAAAGATGTGGATGTCTTCGACCCTGAGCGCTTTGGGCAGGGCCGCAGTGAAGACAAGGATGGCAGGTTCCATTACCTCCCCTTTGGAGGAGGAGTACGGACCTGTCTGGGGAAGCACCTGGCCAAGCTGTTCCTCAAGGCACTGGCCATTGAGCTGGCCAGCACCAGCCGCTTCGAGCTCGCCACCAGGACTTTCCCCAGAATCACCCTGGTGCCTGTGGTGCACCCGGTTGACGGGCTCAAGGTTAAGTTCTTTGGACTGGATTCCAACCAGAACGAGATCCTGACGGAGACGGACGCTATGTTAGGGGCGACGGTGTAGAGCCACTCCGGCTGCCCTGGGAAGGGCAGACGGGGACAGAGGGGTGGGGTGGGAGCAATGGGGAGGACACAGGGGACGGAGAGGAGGAGGGTCACGAGGGGCTCCTCTGCACCACTCACTTTGCAGGCCAGGTCAAGACTGTTTGCTCCGTCAGCAGATGCGCCGATGCCGCTCGCCCTCTTTGTGGGGGCCCGGAGAAGATCGGGGGTGCCACGTGTTTCATCCCGTCCAGAGGAGAAAAATTGAAAAAAAAAAAAAAAGGAAGAAAAAGAAAAAAATTCTCAAAAAAAAAAAAAGGGGGAGAAGAATTTCCCAACCCATCTAGAGCCAGGACTGGCTGACCATACACAGTATCTAAATATTATAAATATATATATAAATATCTATGAAAACCTTTTGCTGTGAGGAGGAGTGCCGCCAGCGGGAAAGGCTTCAGGAGCCCCAGCTCTGGCCACCCCGCATCCCCTTGACTGGGATCCGGCCAAACCTGAGCGGCAGCCGAGACCCTCCGGCGGCCTCTGGTCCTTTTTTAACAGTGTTAAATTAGCTGGTGATAACAGTGTTTTATTTTTGGGGGGAGTGGGGTGGGGTACGATGGGGGGTTATCTGTTTGTTCAATCGTGTTTTTTGGGGGGGTTTCCATGTCTTTCCGTGGCGAGCGAGCTGCAGGCCACCGCTTCCAAGAGCAGGAGCGAGGTCCCCAGGCAAGTGCGTTTTGATTTTCACTTTCATTTTTTAATTTGGGGGCCTGCAGGTGGGGATGGAGGGGTCTTCTTTTTTGTCTTTTTTTCCCTTTAAAAAACAAATCATTTTTTTCTCGTTGAGTCACCTGCTGCTGCTACATGGCCTGCGTGTCCCCATCCGTCTGCCGTGCCGCCTCCGGCGGCCTCTTTTCCAGCATGTGGGAACGCCGCTCTGGGTTGTTTTCCTGCGTGTCTGTCCCCCTGCCGCTGGCTCTGGCTCTTCCTCAGGGTGCGCGCACTGACCTCGAAACCCCTCTGGCCGCACGCCGAGGCTCCCTCTCTGTTTTTTTTTTTAATTATTATTATTATTTTTTATTTTATTTTATTTTCCATGTGCCCCCTCTCCCGGGAGGCATTTGAGCATTAAAGATGATCTCTATAACTAAGGCGGCGGGTGCCTCATTTGTCCGTCTCGTGCTGGGGCATTTTTCATTGGCAGGGACTCCTGTGGTGGCCACCAAGGTACCTTGCCTTGGATTTGCTGGTCGGCTTATTCCCGATGCATTATGATTATTAGCATTAATCATTTTTTGCATGCAAGATGTTTCCAGGGTGCGAGCGGAGTGGGTGGGTGGTGCTTGATTGGGATGGGGCCGTGCACGCAGGTTCAGCTCCAAGGTCTCTGGGTGCTTGAGATGCCCCAGTTTGGGCGGGTTGGGGTCAAGGCAAGATTGAGTTCCCTGGTGAGGGCAGGTGTCTGTATCCAATGCCTGGATGGGGAAATTCCTCTCTAGATTGCCCTGGAGAGGCATTTCCATCCTGGAGAAGCAATGTGTGTGGTGGCATCGCATGGTCCCATTGGACCTCTCCTATCTCCAAGGCAGAGAAGGACCAAAGGAGAGCCAGGGTGGGTGGCTCGATCTTGCCTAATGATGTCCAGATGAGTTGGAGGGGCTGGGAGAGTAAGGGAGAAAGGGAGATGTTTCCTACCAGATTGCTTTGCAGGTCGTGCTTTTGATGCGTGGGCATCTCTTTGGAAGGTCTAAGGAAGTGATAAGTGAACGATGGCCATGTCAGCCCATCGTCTGCTCAGGACCGGAGAAGAGGGAGGAAGTTTTCTAGCAGGGGGAAGCCCTAGAGATTGAATTGCAGTGAGCCAAGCTGAAATCATACAGGACCCTCTGGTGGGATGTTCCCCCACTTGTACCAAAGTGCATGGTTGGATTACAGGCACTCTCTGAGATTTGCTGCTCCTGCCACCATTGTTTGTTTTTAGCAGAAGTCTTTGAGTTAACCTGGACTGACTTGAGACCCAACTCTTGGTCTTCTCAGGAGACTTCTTCAGCTCCACACCTCACCTTGTGGTTTGGGAGCAACATGTCAATGTCCAGAGTGAGGTCTCGGGAGCTACCTGGTGCCTTGGGACCAGGTCCCTGGAAGTCGAAGCTCAGCTAATTTGCAGTCCTGGAAATTGGGATGGAAGATGCAGGCTCAGGCACTGTCAGGAGGTTTCAGGTGCTCCTTGTCCCTGATGAAAAGAAAACATTCCCTTTGGGAAAGCAGGCTTAATTCCAATCAAGAGGAAATCCCAAAACACAGAGATGCAAGGAAACTGCAGAAGGACTGGCTGAACCTCCTGCGGCAAGCGCTTGGGGACAGGTAGGTGGAATGGGAGGGTGTCGAGGGTCTTCTCCCCCTAGAGCCACCCAGGGAATGCAGGAACAGGAGGTGGCCGAGTGTCCGCAGGGAACAGCCAAGGAAAGCACTAGAGCCCCAGAGTTGAGAGGCGTCCAGTTGTGCTCAGCGGAGATGGGAAGGAGGAAAGGGGGAGGTGGGAGATGGGAAGGGGGATGGATGGTGGTGGTGGGGCAGGCAAGGAAGGGCGAGAGCAGGAAGCCCATGGGCGCCTTTGCAGCGGGCTCTGCATGGAGCTCCAGCCACTATTGTGATAGCAAAAACCTGTCGGAGAGATCACGGAGAGATCACTCAGTCACTCCTGTGGGAAATCAGCGAAGGGGGCCCTTCAAAAAACGCTGTTTTTGTGTGTGTGTTTTGACTTTTGCCGTCATCACAAAGTGAAAAACCAAACATGCTTTTGAATGAGCGACTGATGGGGGAGAGCTCCTCTAAGGTGCATACACCCATTATATATATAATGCTTACGTCCAATGTATATATAATGTTTGTGTGTGTGAGTATTTTATCTAGGCCTAAGTAAGTCATACTTTCCTTTTACCATTCCTAACTAATATAACTTGACTAAAAGAAGTTGCTGCAGTGAGTTTGCAGAATAAAGCACTTTGAATCTCAGAAATATATTTTTTTCTTAGCACAGTCCAATTCGCTATAATATTATTTTATACACATTTTTTTGATCTGTCCTTAAACTATTATAAGTACTATTTTTGTTATAATTCAAAATAGATATTTAGTATAAAGTTTTGCTGTTAAATATTTGTTTTATAGTAAAATATGATTTCTTTTCTCTTTATTGTAAACATTGTCTGGAAAAATATTAATATGTTTTATCACAGTTGTTTTTTAATATTAAAAAAAAAGAAAAAAGCACTTGTGGGGTTTTTCGTTATGAAATTGGTGCCGTGTGAACATGTGTTTCAGTCATATGGTTTTTAATATGTATATAATATTATGTGTCATATATTAGGATGAATGTTGTGTATTTTGTGATCTTTAAAAAAAATAATCCATGTGGCTATTTTATAGACTTCCCTAATAAAAAGAGCCAAATCTCCACACCTTCTCCAAATCTTCCTTTATTTCATATCCTTTTCATCTCTTCTTGAATGGCTTGTGACCTCCTGGTTTGGGGTTTCAAGGTAACATCCCTGTCCTGGGAACTGGGATTTTTGGAATGTGGGAGCTAGTGGCTGGAGCGATGACCTCTGCTGAGCTTCTCTGCTCTCTTCCTGTTATGGCCAAGAGGATAGTGGGTGCCATGGGCAGGAGGCACAGATTGACAAGCAGGAGATTCCAATTAAATGTAAAAAGCTTTTCTACTGCTAGGAGAGTCAAGCCCTGCAACATGTTGCCCAGAGAGATCTTGGAGTCTCCATCCCAGGAGATGGTCAAAATCTAGCAACCTGCTGCAGGTGACCCCTCTTAATGTCCTTTCCCACCTGGTGACTCCATTGTTCAAACCCAGGCCATCCTGAATTGCATCTCCCCAGCATCTACAACAGACGCAGGTATGGGGCAGAACCAAGGAGGAGGGACAGGAGAGGAGCTTGTCTCCAGCTGCGCTGGGTCCTGGTCATCACCACTAGCTCCTTTGGGAGACTGCACCACACATGGGTGGGATGGGCCACCCAGCACAGGAATGTTGTTGCCACACCAAACAGGATCATTTGGGGAGCTCCTTTTGACTTTCCGCTGTACTTGCCCTTTCTTCAGGGGCTAGGATGGCACTGTGGCTTGAAGAATATGCACTCAATAATCGATGCATTAAAATGATGGCATTAAAAGATATCATCTGCTGGGTATAAAAAGCTTATATAGGGGGGGCATGCAGAAAACACTTTTCTGGGGTAACTTAGATAGGAAGGACCCCAAGTCCTTGCAGAGCATGGATCAGTAGCAATGATACTGTTGGTTTGGTCTCCTCATCTTGCACTTGGGCTACCAAGTGATTATCTGCTTGGGCAACCTGTTCCCGAGCAAAGCTGGAAGCGTTGCCAAATCTGCCATGCTTGGGGCTTCTTTTGAGCCTCCAGTACCCCAAAAGTATAAGGAACCTTTAATCTTAAGCCTCTGCGAAGCAGGTGGTGGAGGAGCTGCTTTGCATGGGACAGGGTAACTCTGGATGAGCTGTTGGTGGCATCAATGCTGCGGAGTGGGTACGGAGGGCTCAGGTGAGTTATTAGATAATTAGCTAAGCAATTAGCTTCTGTCTCTGTGCTCTTCTCCCCATAAAGTGAGTACTGCTGCTGTTCTGGCTGCAATGGGAGTGCTGGAAAACAGGAGGCTGCAAACCTTTTGCATGCAAAAGGAAGTGACGGCCCAAGGAATTAAAAGAGCCCTGTAGAGTTGGCTGGAAAATATGAGCATGTAACTCAAGACTGTGTCCCTTCAATGCAGCCAGAGGATCTGAGGCACCGGTCCCTCCCTGGGGCGCTCTGTGGCTGCTCTCTTTTCCTGATTGCTGGTCGGGAGGTATCCTGCCAGCCCTGGCCTTGCAGCATCCGTGCTGGCCGTCGCCAATAAAACACCGTGCGGTTACGCTCATTCGCGGTCCTGTCCTGTTCCCAGCCCCTTCCCTGGACTGGAGGGGGACGATGTGTTACCTCCTTGCCCTTTCTTCCCTTCCAACCCATGATGCATTTATAATACCCGTCTGTCACCTATTTAATAGCAGGGAAGCTCATTTCCTTTTGGCTTTTTCTCTTTGGGATTTTTTTTTCTTCTCTTTCTCCAACCCCTTCACTTTATTTATTTTATTTCATGGCTCTTATTTTCATCCGCGGTGGGATGATGTGTCTTGCTCTGCTCCAACAGAAGCAGGGAGCTTTATACGGAGGTCTCATGGGAGCTCCCGTACAGCAGCGCAGGTCGTTCGTACCAAGTGTACTTTCCATTTGGCCCCGAATCGAGTTTCATGTTACTTGCTTTGTTTTAACTCTAGCTAAATTCTTGGAAACTTTTTTTTTTTAAGGTTGTGCAAGTGTAGAAAAGGGGTGTATGTGTGTGTATGTATGTATGTATACATGGACTTCGTTTTCTTCTCTTGGTCTTCTGAACGCAGACCCCCCAGGGGATGTCTCTTGCTCTCCCTTGGTTGGTTGGAGCAGGGCTTTAATCTGCAAGTCAGGAATAGACTCTAGACTCAGGTCTTTCTAAGGGTATGGCTAGGTAGGTTGACATGGGAGCTAAAGTTATTGAAGGGAAGGGAAAAAAAGAGGAGAGAGAGAGGGAGAGAGAGGCAGGTGAAACTGGTGGGTTTCCAGGTGGCTTCTTGGATTCAGAGCTTTCCTCAAGGTGATCTGGGAGACCTTGGCTGCAGTCTGGCTCAATGTACACACCCCAGTGGTGTATGATTTTTTTTTAATAATTTCTATTTATTTTATTTTTCATGTGAAAAGGTAAACATGGTAAAACTTTGCATGGAAATATGTGAGAATGAGAGGAGCAGGAGAGCTTCCAGGTCATGCTGCAAGTCTCCAGTGTCTGCTGTGTGTGTGTTTTTGTGTAAACAGATCATCTACATCTGCAGTTTAGAGACACAAAGCTGAAGGCTGAAGAGTGTTTTGAGTTAGCACATATTCTAGTGAGGCTGCACACATGTACCTTCGAGGTGATTCCGTGAAAGGATGTCTTGAGTTTATCCAGACTGAGAGATATTTTTTCTTGCTGCTGGCTTGGAGGAGCCAAAAAAATCATCTTTCGCACATAGTGGTAACTGGATAGCCCAATTCAACCATATTCCATGTCCCACCAGCAAAGTGGTGGTGTCTGTCCTGAAAAGCCAGTGGAAATTTTGTGCTAGTTTCTTCCAGCTGTTTGCACATGGTGGCCTGATAATGTTCCCAGTAGGTATTCTGTATGTTGGCTGAGTTAAAGTTGAGATGCCATGGGAGATTCTCTCAAAACACTCTTTCCCCAGGAACCTGAGCTTCCCAGAGATAATGAAGATGGGCAAGTGTCAGCTACAGCACACCAAGAAGGGGCTGCAAGACAGAGACCTTGGCAAAATGTGTTTTACTCATTTCAACCTCGACTTCCCTGCTCGAAATCTGTGCAGATTGCCTAGCTCCACTGCAGTAGCACAACCTTCAGCACTTTGCTTGTTAACCTGCTTATCTGTTGAAGTGCGAGGAGAATATTTTCACATTTCAATTTAGACAGGGCTAAGCGTGAGCAGGAAGGCAAGGATTTTTGGCATTGCTCCAGATCTGCTTAATGTTCTGTCTCTCCATTTCTCCTATCAGGTGGACTTCATCCAAACAGTAAACAGTAACTTCTCAAAGCCACCATTAGATAACATAGGAAATTGAGTTAAATTAATGTTGAGCACATCCCTGCATGTCATACTAATGCTAAGGAGTATGGGGTCCAAAAACAAATGTTCCCTACATGTCTCGGACAGTACTTGAACAGTTAGTTCCCTCACACTGAGAATTTTTCCCTCCAAGACCGGCATCCAAATGACCTTACCTGTGTCCTGCAGCTCATGTTACTATTTTGTGTCTTCCAGTATGCAGAAAAGTCAATGGTTGTCTTTCTTTTGCCTATGTTGGAGACTGGATCAGGCTTTTATATGCTTTTTCAACATTATAAATATAGATGGGAGTATATATGTATATTTGTTCTGAAGTATCATGTTTGACCATTTGTTATAGCACGAACAGTTCCTCTTTCAGTGTAATGAACACAGTTTTATCTGGCATAAGAGCTGTGTTTAGTCTACATTCGTATATAGCTTTTCCTTTAACAATATTTGTCTAATTATGGCTACATGGAATCATTCTGCTCAGTAGGAAAAGATTGCTCTTTGGATGTGCTTATGTATTATGGTGATGGATTACATAGAGCAACCTGAAACAAGCACAGAAGTGCTATTCAGGTACTCATGAATTGTTAAACATAAGAACAGCTGTTGCATTTACCTTACCATATATTCTGTCTCCGAGAGTGGTCAGTGGCAAATGTCGAGGGAAATAGTAGAAGAAATGGGGCAAGTGTAGATTGAGCCTTTCCTGTCTAAGCCTCAGATTGGGCCATCGGTTGGTTAGGGATGTCCTGATCTGGTCCTGCTCCAGGGTTATTTTGTAGATGTTGGCAGAGGTGCTCTCCACCAGCTTGTCTCATCTTCTTTTGGATCCCTCTCAAAGCAGATCTCTCTCTTTGGATGCTGTGGTTCATAAATCATTTTTAGAAGAGTGGGAATGTGGGATGAGAAGGTGAGGGCTCCATGATGTATAGCTAGCAACATGACAATCAGCAAGGCTGCCAGTCGTATCTGGCAGACCCAAAGGGTTGGGCTGCAGATCACCAAAAAATACAACCCTGTCCCCAGCCTGGTGTCCGCATCTCACACAAGGTCATGGGGCTGGGGATAGGGAAGGGTAGGAAGCTAGCAAAATGCTGAGAGTTCAGGACTTCCCTGACAGATTATAGCCAGAAACTTCCCCGGAAATCAAAGAAAATTCCATGTCATGTGAAGGGGAAAAAAAAAATAGTGGAAGAGCTGGGTCTGATTGCAGCATTTAGCAATTAGCTCAAAACCCCAGTTTCTAGCTGGTCTGAGGCAGCTGGCTTCTTCCACAACAGTTTATTTAAAAACAGAACCTCTTGAGTATTAGAATTGCTTTTGCAGGAGTCTCATTAAGACAGATATTATTGCGTCTATTAATAAAGCAGAACATTTCCTCTGCTGGATATTAATCACAGGGTGGATGTACTCGCCAGGGCAATGAAGGGGCCTTGTGGGCAAATCTGTCCCGATTAAATTCATGTGTCAGATTTCTCGAAGAAAATTAACCAGTGTTTGTCCACAGAAAGCTGTGTAAGAAGGATCCAAAGAGACCACAGGGTCATCCCCCTGTTAAAGTGAGGCTGCCCAGTAAGGTCAATTTACAGTGAAGTCTTCTCATGATTAATATCCCAAGGTTTACAGTGCTTGAAACATCAGACCTCTCTGAATCACCCTTTCACAGCAAGCGAGTTATCTGTCAGTGCTGATAAGGCAGCTAAGAACCTCTGGGCAGTAATTCATTGGTGAATCCTCTGAGTCTTTTTGCTTGTGTGTTTTCACCCCAAATTCACTGTCCTCTATCCTGCAAGTCGATGCAATTTTGCTGTAACGGGGTCAAGGTCTCTTGGCGTTCTGACTTTTGGCTAGCCTCTCCGTGTTGAGTTCAAAACTGGCAGTGATGCTGGGTAGGTCTCCCACTGTTTTGTTAAGTCCTTCACCACCGTGAGCACTACAGCTATTGTAACAGCAGAGTTGTGTGGTGGATTGTTGAGTGGTGTACCCACTACGTTGGGCAGGACATTGGACTAGATGACTTCCTACCTGAAGTCCCTTCCACTCTGAATTTTACTTTGATTCTGCAGAAATCAAGTTTGAATTGTTAACCACTTTCCTCTGTCTCATGCTCAAAGGATTTCTTCTAAGCTGTCCTCACTTTTGTGTAGATTTTTTCCTATCATATGAGGAAAGACTAAGTGAGCCGGGCCTGTTTAGCCTAGAGAAGAGAAGATCTGATCAACATCTGACCTGTCCCTCAACTCAGCCCTGGTGAGGCCACATCTGGAGTATTGTGTCCAGTTCTGGGCTCCACAGTACAAGAGGGATGTGGAGCTGCTGGAGAGAGTCCAGTGCAGGGCCACAAGGATGATCAGGGGCCTGGAACATCTGCCTTATGAGGAAAGACTGAGAGAGCTGGGCCTGTTCAGCCTGGAGAAGAGAAGGCTGAGAGGGGATCTGATCAGTGTCTACAAGTACCTCAAGGGAGGCAATGAGGAAGATGGTGCTGGCCTCTTTTCAGTGCTGGCCACCTACAGAACTAGAGGTAATGGCCACAAACTGAAGCACCAAAAGTTCCACAGGAACTTAAGGAAAAAATTCTTAACAGTGAGTGTGACAGAGCCCTGGAACAGGCTGCCCAGAGAGGCTGTGGAGTCTCCTTCTCTGGAGATGTTCAAAACCCGCTTGGACGCAGTCCTGTTCCATGTGCTCTAGGTGACCCTGCGTGTGCAGGGGGGTTGGAGTAGATGACCTCTAGAGGTCCCTTCCAATCTTAAGCGTTCTATGATTCTATGATTCTAACATGTACAAGGCACAAGTACCTCAGGGGTGAATGTAGGGAGGATGGGGCCAAACTCTTCTCTGTGGTTACCAGTGACAGGACAAGGGGTAATGGGTACAAATTGAAACACAGGAAGTTCCACCTCCATGTGAGGAAGAATTTCTTTCCTGTGAGAGTGCCAGGGCCCTGGCACAGGCTGCCCAGAGAGGCTGTGGAGTCTCCTTCTCTGGAGATCTCCAAACCCACCTGGATGCTCTGGGTGTCCCTGCTGGAGCAGGGGGTTGGACTAGGTGATCTCTAGGGGTCCCTTTCAAACTCAACCATTCTGTGATTCTGTGTGACATGAATGTAAGAGGCGGGTGAAAAGGAAGAAGAAACAATGTGGTGGGTTGATAGGGGACTGGATATAAAATTTTCTAGAGGCGAGTCTCTATGCTTGGTGGAGATCATTCATTGCTCGCCACTGTGGGTTTATAGATGGCACAGCTCCACAGTAGCCTTCCGCTAGCTCCAATCTCCATGGCACTCAGTAAATCGCCCTTGTTCCCACATCACGGCAGGGGGAGGATTTCATTCCTGATAGCCTCTGCCACCTTTGGCCATGTATCTCCCTTCCTAAAACACGCTGATGCCTGAATTTGCTCCCAACAGAGATGCAAATCCTTGGTGCCTGTGATGCTGAACCAGCTTGAGATAAGGTCAAAATCATTAGTAGTATTCACAAATGAAAAGCTGCTTACAGGTGTTGGGCCTATTCCTTTTTCTGTCTTATTTTTCTAAGTGGGAAGAGGAATAAGTTGCTTTAAGTCTCCAGGAGACTCTTGAGTTGCTTTAAGTCTCGAGTCAGTCCTAGGGTCTAGGACTCATCCGGAGACATCATGCGGCCTGTTAGGGGCTGAGTGGGAGATGAAGAAAGCTCTTGTTACTGGGTCCGTTTGGGTAATGTCTGCTCTTGAAAGCCTTGCTGTCACAGAAGATTAGGAAGCTGTTTCTAATATGCAGTTTTATTAAATCAAGCAAACATTATGTACGCAAGGACAGGCTGGGGAAACGCGTCTTTGCCAACTTTCACAGGTTTCTAGATCCATCAAGTTTATGACCAGGGAGGGACATTAGATCATCCTGTTTCATCTCCTGAATGTGGTCCTTAAATTTCAGCCTTTTACCTGTGCGCTGCGCCCCATAACTTGAATTCATTGAAGGCACGTCCTCCAGGAAAGCATCCCATCTTGAAGAAATCAAGTGGCGGCAAATCCACCCCTTCCCTCAGCGGTTCATCTGGTTAATCACCCTCACTGTTTATTTCCACTTGTAATTTGTCTGACTCTCAGCTATTAATTCTTGTTCTGCCTTTCACCACTAGGTTAAAGAGGCCTTTAGGACCCAGATTTTCCTCCTTGCAAAGAGGCTTGCACAATGTAATTAAATCAGCTCTCCGTCTTTTTTTTTTTTTCTATTTGATAAGTTAAGTAAAAATTGCCAAGTTCCTAAAGTCTCTTGCTGCAAGGGCTTTTCACTTCACCCTCTGAATCATTCTGCTGCCTCTTTTGCTCATCATCATCCATTAATGCTGCATCTTCTTAAAAAAAATGGGACCTGGGGCGGGATTCACAGAGGAGAGCTCATCTCCCTAAGAGATTTCCGGATCATGTTCAGCTTCTTCTCTTTCTATCACAACTCTGTGATGGGACCTGTCATTGGCCAGCTTGGCCCCTCTGGCCTGTAGAAGCCTCCTAGAGCAGCTGCTTTCCAGAGACAGCACTTCAGACACTACTGCTTCCCTCAGACAGCACTGAACTGTGTTAAAAGGCACATGATTTGCATGCATATAAGCTACCAAAGATCTCAGTTTGCTCCATACGCTGTCTTGTTCTCACTGCAATTTACACTTGCAGGATTTTGAGTTATCTGAACTTTTTTTGATCGTTCTCTGTTAGTTCTCTCTTGTTAAATCTAATATTAATTTTCTGAGCGGTGTTTAGTGGGAATAGTGGATTTGCCAAGCTCTTTTTTTTTTTTTTTTTTAAAGTGTATTTATTGCTCTGCAAAACTCTGTGTTGAGTGTTCATACCTGGGGCTTTCAGTCCGTCTTGCAGACTTGGTGTCTAGAGAGGGAGCCATGTGGGAAGCTGTGCTGGAGCTATCTGGGCTGCACTGTAGTCCCTGATTTGCTACATGCAGAGTCCTTAGCTTGGAGCAACTCTGTGCTCAGCACCTTGTGTGAGCATAAAGGGTGTCAAGAGGATGGGAAATCCTCAGCAGGAGTGTAGAAATGGCAAAAGTGTAGGAGACTCTTTTGAAAGAAGCATGGTCACCAAGCCAAGAGGAGCTGGAACACCGATTAATGTTGACCAAGGCTTGGTCAACATGGGCTAGGCAGGTGCCTGCATGAGACATGTGCCTGTGCTCTTCAGCTTTCACGGAGAAGAGAGGACAGACATAGGTTCCTGAGTTATCAAAGGAGTGGAAAAGTGGAGGGAACCTGGTTCTTGACTGGCTTGGATTAGCAGAAAGGAGAGGACAGGTGTACTTTCATGCAGCCAGAAGACTCTGACAGACAAGAGATGCTGGAGCAGACAGTATCTGAGCTGAAAGAGGTGGTCATGCCCAGTAGCAAGATCAGTTAGCTGGACATGTTCATCCCCACCTTGTTGTGGGGGAGGAGTCAGCCAGGTGTGCAAGCGCTTCTTGATCAACACAAACTCGGTTTGTGGTATAAGTGCTGGTGCAAGTGCTTCAGCAGGTGACATGAGTGCTATTGACTCCTTTGGTGTTTGCTGGCCAGAGGGTCCATTTGTCCCCCCAGACAATGCAGTGACTAAAACTTGTACAAACCCATCAGAGATATCTTCCCAGCAGGCTGTAAATTCCTGCTTTGCCCTTAGGAAGTCTCCTGCTGGGGCCTGGTCCTGTAGAAAGATTGCAGGAAAGATTACAACAGGAATGATTAAGTTTCTGATCTCTTTGGACCAAATAATGCTCTCAGCTCCTCTATTACTGAGAAAAGAAATGGCACCATCAGTATCAACATTAGCCTGATTTGCCCCAATATGTGGGAGAAGTGGATTTGGCCATTTAGACATCGGGAAAAAATCCTCCCAGATTTGAATTTTTGTAAATGAAACAAAATTGAAGAAACCTTTGCTTTGGCCTCCTTGCTGTTTAAATATCCAGTGTAAGGTTTATCTGAGCACACTGTGCCAGGTGCTGCATTGGCGCAAGCACAAGAGCGTGGCGGGGGTCCACACAGTTATTCTGGGTATTCAAAGAGAGAGGACATCAGACATCAGACTTGGTCAGCCCTGCAGTGCAGACATCCAAACCAAGCAAACGTGCAAGCACTGTTTCCATGACCCCAAAATCCAAGGCAAACTCTCCTGACCACCTAGGTCCGAGATGCCAACCCAGGCCTCCAGCCTGCCTCCCAGGCACTCTTGCTTTGCAATTTGTGGTTTATTTACACTCCAGGTGCTACCGTCAAGCTGGGAAAATATTCCAGGGCTGGCTGAGCTGCACACTCAGAAAGCACAGGCCACAAGGGCTCTGTCTTTATTTTTACAGATCTCCAGTTTTGGTATAGGCTTGACCTCAGGGGTTACCGGGAGGGCTGAAGCCCAACGTCTGTGTTTGCAAAAGGCTCAGTTGCAGCAGCAGGTCCTAGCAGGGCCAGAGGATCCCAAAGCCATTTCTGAGCATGGATAAACTTGCAAATGAGACTGCCCTGCACGCTTTGCCATTTGTGGGATCATCTATTTTTCCGTAAGAAGTCGTGCTGCCTCCAGGCCGCTCTGCTGTGGTTTCCAAGCACTTATCTGCAGCAAAGCTAAGGCTGATGAGCCAGGCTTGACTGCTCCTAAGGCTGAGTGCTAAAGGAAATGCTCCATTGAGGAGCCTGGATTAACCCAAACCCTTTGCTCCTTTGGTAGGAAGGATAAATTTAGCTTTGGCGTTTATATAAGTAAAGCTCCCCAGGTCTTATCCTTTTGGCAGAGGGATGTGCTACGGCTCAACGAAGCCTCACATCTTAGCTCCATCTTGAGACTGAAATATCATTAATTTTCTGTGCATGCTCTGGCTGAGCGTGGTTAGGTTATTCTGGTTAGAGAGGGGAAGTGCGCCTTGCTTCCTGCTTGTCTGCACATCTGTTTACCTCCAATGTTTGAGGAAAGTTGCTCTGTGAAAATTGGAGTGTCAGGCAGGGAAGAGCCAGGTTACAGAGCTGGGTGCAGAGAAGGAACCAGCCTGCAGATCTGACCCAGTTGAGGGTAGTTTCCTCCTTTATGCCATGCAGGAACCATGGGACTTGCTTTTACCTGCTGGAAGCTCCAAAGCAGTTGGGCACCAGTGCAGGAAGAAGGTCCAGCAAGGACCAGTGCATCCAGATGTGCAAGGACAGTAAGTACAGGAACAATCTCTGGAACAAAAATGCATAAAATGCTGATTTCCTTGGTTATATCCTTTCCAGCAAGGTTTCCTCTGGACTGATCTCTTGTCCGCTCCTCCAGGAATCTTGTGGTGCCCCAAGAGAAATTATCTGAGCTTTTTTTTTTTTTTTTTTTTCTTTTTTTTTTTTTTAATGGTAGGGAAAGAAATCCTACCGTTAAAGAAGGCATTAGTGGGGCTTCAAAGTCCTGGCTGCAATAGCTGGGAAACCCCAAACAGAAGTGTGGTTGCATGGCTCTGATTTTTCACTACCCTCGGTGTGTAAACGATGCTCCTGTGCTCACTAGTGCCGTCACGGGTGCAGCAGTGTCACTGCCTTTCGGAGACCAGAGGGACGGTGTTGCCTTAATGAGCAGCTCTTTAATAATGGTTGGAGGCGTCCACGCGGCTGGGCGATCAAGGATGCAACCTGAATTCCAGAGGTTTTCTAAGACCTGCTGAGGCCAATTAGTCCAGTGTTTGTCATTCTTTACACTGCTGGAGTTTTATGTTGGGACTTTTCAAGATGCTCCCCCAGTCCAGGTGGAACAACTAGTTCCCGTGTGTGGGCACAGGGATGTTCCTGCCTCAGTGGTCCCAAAAGACTTGCAGGTCTCCTTAGACCTGTTGATTGCGCATCATTAGGTCAGCTAAGGAAAACTATTCCCTGTGGGCTGCCCTCCTCTGTGGAACAGTAGAAGGCAGTGCAGGGAAATCCTGGCCATGCCACATGCTTTAATATTATGCTGATGAAAGTAGAATTTAATGCTACTAATATCTGTTTTAGGGATGCTAGTGGCAGCATAGATGTGCCAGGGACTGCAGGGAGTTCCATCCTGGTGTACCCTGTGCTTGCCTGGGCACGCTGGTACCTACCAATCTAGATGTTTCAATGCCAGACTTTTCCCAAGCATCCATGTGCTGGGGAGGATGTTTTCCTGCACAGATAAGATGCTTCTCTGGGGGATGCTTTCTGGTGCATGTCTGTGTGCAAGGGGCTAGGGGCTCCCCAGCATGGGGGTGCCTTTGCAGGTGCGGTAGAGCAGTAATGCATCCAAATGCATGGGGATGGATACTGAACGGGTTGCATATCCTAGAGCTACTGGATCCAGGATGCAGTGTCGGATGCTGGACTATAGCGCTTGGCTGTGCTCCCTTGCTGCCCTCTGCAGGCAAATAACCCCTCGATCCACCACGAAACACCTTCGTCCTGACTCTCCACGCTGTTTTCCACCCCATACTCCAGGAAAACTCGCGCTGCCCTTTGCAAAGGTTGCAGCTCCAGGATGCTGTGCCTGATCCAAGTGTGCCGAAGGGCATGGTGCCGCCCCGGTGCTGCGCGTGGCCGCCGAGCTGGGCAGCTCTGCTGATGGCTTTGGAGAGCGTAGGATGGAGAAATGTGAGTCAGCCCGAGGAGCCGTGTGTGCAGGCAGGCGCCAAGTGATGCTTGGCACATGCTCCTGGAGGGGCCTACGTGCGGGTGAGCGTGCAGAGACGCAGGCGCTCCAATGTATCTGCTCAACTGGAAAGCTCAGCCATGAGGAGGGCATGGAAAAATGCAGCTGGCATGCTCCCTAATTGTCACTATTTTCCTCCTAATCATGCAGGCAACATAGAGGTGTTTGCATGCTTTTCTTGCATGTGTGCTTTTGCAGGCATTGACTGTATGCAGAGAGATCTCTTTGTTGCAACTGATCCTGAAGGTTTCTTCTTCCCCTCCTTGTGCCTAGCTTCTCAGTTGGGTAAGTCAATGTTGCAGCCTGCTCCTAGGAGCTCCCATCCACTCAAACATGGTACCATGGTCCTGGTCTTGTTCTTCCTGCAAGGTCTCATCTAGCCCTTATGCACAGAGCTGGAAATCAGGGTGATCTAGAATATTTGGGCTTTACATTGGATTCTGATTGGGCTTTCATGAGGATGTGACCTGAAGTCACAGTGTGTCAGGAACCCAGACCTGTAGCTCTGAGTATTTGTCAGTGCCGGTTCCAGAACTCTGATCTGATGCAGTCTAGAGCAGCCCCAACCCCTCTCCTCCTCCCTCCCTGCCCAGAAAAAAAAAAAAAAAAGAAAAGAAAAAAAAAAAAGAAAGAAACCTTGGGCAGATCGGATTCAGAATACACCAAAGAAATAAAAAAAAAAAGGAAAGGAAAAAAAAAACACAAAAAACACAAAACCTCTCCAGTTCTGCAGCACTTCATTTTTCAGATTCTGGTCAGGATTTATACCTGGCATCTAATTAATCTCCAAATATAAAGAATTCTTGCAGTTTTGTAAATCCACAGGGCATTTTACTCGAGCATTTCAAAATACCTTGTTAGTAAAATGGGCTTTGTAGTTATCCCAAGTGCCTCCCCAAAACTGAGCTAGTTCATGTGATTTTTTGCAAATCACATGTTGCTGTGCAGGCAATTGGTAGTAGACAGGAGCGAAAGTGGCAAAGGCACTTCTTATTCACAGAAGATACTGGGAGGAGGGAAAGAGAGTCACTGTGAGCTGGCCAGGAGCACTCCAACCTTGTTTACTGGCACTCGTGCTCGGCCTGGTGTTCCATAACAGGTTGCAAAACTGCATGTCAGCCGAGTAGTAATAGGGCAGCAGGTTAATTTGTGGTTGCAGATGGAGGTCAGGAGTCCTAATTGGTGGTAGCTGAATCTGACCACCGGACTCTGTAGTCCTTTACAATGAGAATTCAATCTTGCATGGTACCTGTGAGCTGGAAGGAATTTTGCTTGCCATCATCATGAGGACATGCAAAATTGTCCTAGCTGATTGGGAGGGTCCATCTTCTAGGATATGAAGTCCAGCATTTGCTCTCAGGAATGTATGTGCAGGAGTTTCACATATGGGCTGCTGTGTTGTGGGAGCATCACAGCTCTGCTCAGGCTCCTTGGGGACTGGGTGCTGCTCTGTAGGAGCCTGCCTTGGCAATGTGACCGTGGACTCTGCCAGGTGTTGGGACAAGGCGACAAAAAAGTCAGGAGAAAGGACAGACTTATGGTTAGAGGTGTAGTTTGGAACCCTGCCTTGAGTTTTGGTGTGTCCTGCTCTTGTTTTGGGACAAGGGGTTGATTGCCATCTTTGGCATACTTGGTTGTCTGGGTCTTGAGCTCGAGCTGGTGATGGGGAACACCTGCTCCTCTACACTCTGCAGCTCTGCAAGTGCTGACTTTCTGCTGATAACATGGTTGGGAAATAAATAAGGACCTCAAAACATAAAAAAAAAGACTATCTATTAAAGAAAAAATGAAGGATGCAAAAAGAGGGGAGAGCACAAAGAGGAGTTAGATCCAGAATGGTGCATGTGGTGTTGGCACGAGAGGAACCCGAGGGAGTGGAGGAAGCTGATCTGGTGAGACTCCTAGGGGCAATGCCTGCCCTATGACTTGCCGGTACCTTCGCACAGGTAAGGGGTCATTTGAGCTTTTGTAGCAGCTAAAGACAGCGCCAATTGGAACCAGATGTCAGGAAGTGCGAGGCACCATAAACGTGTGGAATGGCCTCCCAGCTATGGCGGCGGAGCCTCTAACACTGGGGTCATTCACGAAGCAATTAGTTGGCATCCTGTGGTTTTGGCCTGTTAAAAATGGGAATCAACCTTCAGGAGCTAAGTGGGCCTGCAAGGAGCTTTCCCTGAGTGGTGGGAAGTGCTGGCACAGAGAATTAGTGTGAGCTCTGGGCAGTAGGTGATGAGAGTTGGAATGGATTGGCCTACCCTGGTCAATGAGAAGACTCCTGTTGAGTTCAGAGGGCTTTGCCTCAGGCCAGGTGTTGTGGCTTTGAAAAGAGATGGAAAAGAAAAGCCAGGCCCTTGGCTTCTTATTTGGCTTTCCTGATAAAATATCTGCTAAAGGTTCTGGCATTGTGTTTTTTGTGTTTTCTTCGAGGAAATGTTTTCTGTAGAATTGTCAAGAGGGTTAGCTCAATGTCATGGTAAATCCCCAGTTGCTTGAGGTCTCTAAAATTTGGGGAGATTTTCTTTGAGTTATACTGTAGAACCACCTAAGAGTTACAGCTGAAGCAGGAAGTTGGGGGGTGAGATTTTCTTGCATGGCTTTTACAGCAGGTCAGACAGTTTGAATACGTATATTCCTCATCCCCTACAGCTGTGGCACTGAACCCTACATTTTCCCTCTTGGTGCCTCCTCTTCTTCCAGTTTACATTTGTTTCTTTGTGTGAAATATAGAAACTGTGAGGATGTCTTGCTCAAAGAATTTCCTATTTACTCTCATGCTTAAACTTCAAAGAAATCTAAGAAAAAAACAGTTTTGAGGTTGGTATTTTTGGTATTTATTAATATTCTCTTTCTCCACTATTTCTGTTCTATAGAAAGCACCCAGAAATCTCAGCAAACATCTTGCATGAGCCCAGTTCAGCACAATCAAGAGGGCTGAATGTGTATCTGCATTTTTAACTGGATGCCTCTTCCCCCTGACATGTCTTGAGACTTTTCATATGATTGATTTACTGCAGAAGGAAAGAGGTTGGAATATAAAGACATCTCTCACTGGTCTTGGAGAAGTATTTATACAGGTGAGTGGTTGCAGAACCACCAGCTCTTGTGGCTGGATGTTCACCTTTTAGTCAGATGTTGCCGTAGTCCAGGTGAAAGTCCAACCAGGCTCTACTTTGCAAGGTTGGATGCTGTTTTGTTAAGTCTTTATCAGATTGTTTCAGGGCCCACTAGGTCAGTGGGTGCTCTTCTACCAAGCTCAATAAGCTACACTCTGTGGGAGATGGTCTTCAATTGATTCAATATTTATTAGGGTTGTTATAGGAGGCTCTTCTCTCAGGAACCATAATGTTGAGCCATATTGCATGGAGAGATAGTGGTATATTTTACACTGTGGGACACTGAAGCTAGTAGCCAGGAGTAGCCAGAAGCTGAACCAATATGTTATACGTCTCATTGTATGAGGAGACCCTTTTCTCAGGGTGAGTTCACCCTGAGGTTGGACCTAAGGAAGGTGTGTAAGATTTGACAATGTAGCTGGGATCTGCAAGGTAAATATTTAGAACTAGATCAGCCCTTCTCCCTGCTTTTTACACACCTCTAGAGTGTGTCACATCTTGGGAGGTGTTGAGGATGCCTGAGTGGGTCGGACTAGCACCTGACTTTGATATGCTAGAGATAGGGATTGCCAGCCACGGTGATACACTATGCTGCTTATTGCATTTGACCTCCCAGGAGGCAGAGATTTGATTGCTCTCCCAGCACCTTTCCTTCCCTCAGTGCAGAAGATTGCAAAATTTCTATTGTAACATTGCATTTTCAGAGCCAACAGTCCCAAATGGTAGCACAGAGCCCTGAGATTTTTCTGCGTTACTGTTTGTGCAGCCAGGCGAGCGTCCTGAAAGGAGAGCAAAATGCCACTGTGCAGCATGGTGACGAGGGGACTCCTGTCTCTGCTGGCTCCCTTGGGCGTGAATGGCAGCCCGGCCAGCATGGGCTGCAGTAGCGCTGTGGTCAGCGCTTCCAGTTGAAGAGGGGAGAGCAAGGATCGTGCAGGCTAAAAAAAGAGCAAATCCACTCAGATTTTCCAAAATGCTGCAGGGTGCACTAGGGCATGTGGGCAGGAGTCAGCGCATTGGAGAGGGAGGGGGATATCCTGAGTGCGGGGGACCCCTTCCTGCCCTCCTCCTCTTCCAAACCTCACCAACTGAGAAAGTCCAAGGGACTATGGCTTTATAATCTCTCACTTACGCGACTGGAATGATTTACTAACTGTTCCTATCTGAACAAAAATAACACCAAAACATTCTCTTTTCTCCCCCCTTTTCAGGCCTCATGACTTTAAAAGGATTTGTGACAAGTCATGAGCCTTGAGAAAATAAACCATGATGAATTCCCATCCATAAAGACAACTCTGAAGGTATGTGTCCCCTCCTCCCTGCTCCCTGGAAAACCACAGTCTTGGCCAGAACTGGAAGAGGAGCCATTCATTCAACTCCGTTTTCCTAAATCGTATGGCAAGAAATGGACTCAATCACTCTTAAATGAACTCCTTGGGGATTCTGCTTCCCCTCATGTGCCAGGTTAGCTCTGCGGAGCGTGCAGGACTTGCTGATGTGCTCAGCGCTGTCACATTCAGCACATGACAGGAAGGCAGCACAGTAGGGCAAGCACGTAGCCAACGGGTGGCTGGGAAGATGATGGCCTCATCAGTGCTCTCATTGCCCTCTGGAAAGACCCTACTCTCCTGGCTTTCATCCATCCACTGCAATCGGCTTGGGAGACACGACCTTACCTTTTGGAAGCAGCTAGTGGTTTTGGAGTGCCGGGCTTTGCATCTGCAAAGGGTTCTTGAGGGTGGCACATCTTGGATCTTAGAGAGGACATTTTGGTATGCAGAGCTTGCTGCGATCAGGACAATTCTCGCTTAAAGGTGTACCAACCAACATGGGTAAGAATATTGGATTCTGCTCCCAGTAATCTGAGAGCAAAATCAGCCCTAGTGCATGGCCCAAAGTCACAGTTTTGACCCTGGTCTGGCTCCAGAAGAGAGCCATGACTATCTCTGCTTGATTCCCTGACGTACGTGATTTTCCTGCCCGCACTGGCTCAGCTGGTGCCTTGTGGGGAGCAGATCAGTGGCTCCAGCCGCTTCCTGGCCACTGGAGTGGGAGGAGGAGCAAGGGATGCTTAGAAACTCCTGGTTTCCCTTCATGCGGGTCCCCACAAGGCATGACTCCGCTCCACTGCATGCACGCATGGGACGATTTACACTGGAATATGCCGCTGGGAGGGATGAGGTTAGCACAGGGCAGTCTATGTGCTACATAGAGCTCTGTGGGATGCCCGTAAAATATTGTGGTTTGAGTTGGTCAAAAGAAGGACAAGGTTTTTTTGCATGCAGAAATTAGAAAGGTCATTTTTTTTTTCTCTGCGAAACAGAACAAGAATCATCTGTTTGTTTGGTCTGGTTGAAAACATTGGCAGAGATGCGCAAAAAAAGCTCTAGTCAATAGCATCATTTTCTGTGTTTTTTTTTTTTTTTTTTTTTTTGTCATCGTGTTCTGTGTTTTTGCCGCCATGTTTTGTAATTGTTAAATTCATGCTGATTTTCTTTCATTCCCCTTTTTTACATCAGGGTTTTATTGGAGGGTAAATAAAAAGAAAAAAAAAGGAGAGCGGAAATATATTTCTTTGATTGGTCATATTTTGGTGGAAGACTGGATGGGAAAAGAGTTTTTAAAAATAATGCATAATTCCATCAGTTATGTTAACAAAAGTAGAATGCATCCCTAGTCCAGCTGAGCAAAACAGTTCTTGCTACCTAACATCTCTTCTTGCAACAGACTGGGCAAATTATCCTACTGTTCCACTTGGAACTATCTTGCCTTCATTACCTAAGTGATCCCATAGCCTCCTCACCTCCCCTTATGAGAGGGACAAGCCTTGACTCTTTCCCTTTAGTTTTTGTCCTTGTTGTCACAGTAAGCTTTGCATGAGGAGGCCCCATGCTACCGTTGTAGGGCTACCAGGGGGTGTGTGGCAGGGCTGGAGGGAGAAGGGGGGCACAGCACAGGCATAATTTTACTGGGAAATTCTCCTGTGATGGGTGAGGTGTGATGACACATCAAAAGAGATGGGGAGAAACAAATCCTGTGATATCAAACATATGGACCTGCTGTTTAATGAGAGAATTAGGACACATGACTTTTGTTGTTGTCGTTTTTGCTTTTTTCCTCAGGCTACTCCAGTCTGTTTCTAATCCTGGCCCAGAGAAGACTGGATGAAAAGCAGGAGGCCAATATATATCTATATATTCATGTTTTTCATCTTCACTAAGTGTGTATGTGTGTGTGTGTGTGTGTATTTATCGTAATTGCTCACAAAGACATGTTTGACACTATTATTTTTGGTGTTCTTTGGCAGCAAGATGCTTTTTACCACCAACCTATTGATACCACATGGTGGGTCACAGCACCTCCTACTCTCCCTCCCTGATTTGTCCCAGTGAATAAATCCAGACCTGGGTCTTCTAAGCTTGGCAGAAAAAAAAATAAAATAAAAAACATAAAACAAAAGGGAGAACCAAAGATAGCAGTTTGGATCCAGATCCCTTCACCAAATGTCCCTGTTTCCCCTCCAGAAATATGGGCCCCTTGTTTCAGCAAGGGTACGTGTGCATACGTGCTTGTTATAAGCTGTTCCCATGGCACCGCTTTCACAGTGCTCTATTTATTTTGCTGGGTTCTTGCTCAGGTCAACCACGATGTTCTGAAGTGTGGTGGTTTGGACTTGGAGATGGACCATGTGGTCTCCATTATCTGAGATCACCACTTGAAAGCCAGCCTAGCCAAGAGACATCAAGCCCTCTCATTATCTGACAGCTTTGCCCAAAGACAGATGAATTTGGTAGCAGTCACAGTCCGGAAGGAGCTGTCAGACTCTGCCTGTAGAAGTGAGGACATTGTAGGACATCAGGGAGGTAAAGTTGAGGAGGGAGCAGGATGCAAAGCAGGGTGCCCTGGGAGTGGAAACATGTTAGTAGCAGTGCAACCTTTCTCCTGTTCCTGTACGTACTGAAGTTTAGCAAAAGGATGGTAGTTGCTTTCTTATTTCCTCCATTTGCCTAGTTCCTGAGGGTGGTAAGCATGCAATCCCTTTGCTTCTGCAGACAGTGATGGGGGACTTAAGAGAAGGATCTTTCTGGTCAATGCAAATAAAGCAGAATTGCCTGTAGGATAAGGATTTGAAAGAGGAAATAGTTCCTTACTTCTCTGATACTGAAAAAAAAAAAAAAAAAAAAAAGCTCTATTTCAACGGTGAGCTTCATTTACACAGATGGTCTACACGGAAGTCCTTGTTACATTTGAGAAATCACCATAAGTGAAGGACATTTTTGTTCAAGCTGGTCAGTGTGCCCTAAGAGAGTTTGCAGTGGGGCGACCTTTTCATAGTATCCTAAGTAGACTTAACAAAAATCTCTTTTTCTTCTCCGGGTACTCTATTGTGGGAGCGATGCTGATCCAGAGCTCTGGAAGATGAAAGAGCTCTGCCATGGAAGATGAAATCTCATCTGTGAGATATAGCTAAGACTTTGCTTGAAAAACAGCTGCAGAGGACTTCCCTGCCCAAATGTTAGACAGAGGTGCCTCCAGAGGAGATCATACTGGAGATTCGACATCAGCTGGAGAAGTGACACTTGGGCTGTTGCTGCTTGTTGCCTTCATGGTAAGCAAGAGTTTGGGTGAAAGGGGTGAGGTATTGCAGCTACATGAAGAGGAAAGGTATTTTTTCACTTCTGCACTTCCCACATCCTTTTCTGCATCATGCATCCCAAGGTGCTGGTGACTGAGCCTTTTAAGGGCCCTTGTATGATGTCTTTTGCATCCCTGGCTAGAGAAGGCAGAAATATTAGGTTGAACAGGTGTAGCTATTCATCATGAAGGACTTGGATCTTCTGCTGTTTTCTGTCTTATATTCTTAGAGATTAAGGTCAGATGTGAGTAGCGGATCCCCTCCTTTGATCTCTATGTGTCATGGAGACATAGCGAGTTGTTTGTGTTAAGGTCTGTCGTCCTGGTGGAGAAGGAAACCTGTTTGATGCCTTGATAGTCTGTTGAAATAATTAAACACTCTTGTTCTCATCAGAAAATCATGACTTATTTCTCATTTGAATTTGGCTGTCTGGCTTCCAGTTGCGGCTACATGTTTTGTTTCTTGTCCTGCAAATTTGAAGAGCCTGCTTCTATGGACTCATCACTGTATCTATTCCTACAACTTTATTCTGTTCTGCAGTAAGGTAACATGGGGTTTATCTCAATTACACATAGAAAAGGCACTAAACTTTTGTGTTGCTGAGTCCTAGCATCCTTAGATGAACTGAGTTTTGGAAATGACATTATTTCTCTATTGATTTCTGGGAAAGTCAAGTGTCCAGTTTGGGCCGTCTTACACCTTTTAAAATCCTAAATGAAGGTGAGACAAACTTTTCCCTTACTCTTCATCCTCCTTTTTAAAGACCAAGCTTTCTAGCTCTTCTGCTATGGAATTTTCTCTTACTCTGTGGCTTTTTCCTCAGCTCTCCACCTTTTCAACATTTATTCTAGAATGTGGATCTCAAACTGACCACAGTATTTTACTATCTGCCTTAAGTTTTCTACAACCTTAAAAACTTTTCCTTGCTTGTTTTCCCCATGACTTACTACTTTGTCAACATTTGTCACTTACTTAAGCAGGTTAGATTGTTTGCAAGTAATATATTTACTTCCAGAAAGTCAAGGACAATGTTGACTTCCCCTGGGCATGGTAGTAGATCATGACAACTATGCCAGTGATAATTTCTCACTGAATAATACTTTCCAGTTTCTGCAAGATAGCCAGCTTCCAATTTACTTAATGTCTGCTTTATTTCTATTGTGCAGACGAGTCTTTTCAAACAGGAGGTTGTGCAATGCTAGGTCATGAACCACATGAAAGTTTTTATTATGCCTGTAAGTGACTCTTTGATGAACTGAACTCATAATTTTGTCAGAAAGTGAGATTAGGCCTATTTCCCATGAAAAGCAGTGACTGACAGTTATTGCAATTTTTAATTATTTTGTAAGGTGGAGTAGTGTCACCTCACCTAATTTTAACCAAAAAAAAAGGAGCTTGCCGCCTGATCCAAACTAACTGCCAAAATTTATTCTGCAGTCAATGGAGCAAGATCAGCCTTCTAGCAGCTGAATCATCTAATCTATGTTAGACATCTGTTTTACAGTGGGATGATTGCTATTTGGAAGTGCCTGTCTGTCTCCATTGACTGAAGAAGGGGCAAGGATTAATGTTGAATTAACCTGTGCATGGCTACCTGAATGAAATCACTTTTCCCGTTTAAATGTTGGCACAGCTTTGCCATTCCTTTCTCCAAATGTTGGGAAATGTATTGTTCCCCTTCAGGACTCTCATGACTCATAGTCTGGGGAGTTTAAGGTAAGTCACAGAGTGAATGCTCAACTCACAAGTCCAAGATCCCCTCCCTGCACCTTCTCTTCATCCGGAAAGATGGGTTAAACTTTGGCTGAGCTGTTAATGGGCAGGGTTTGCTAGACTATGCACTGCTTGCCAGCTAGCTATGGGCTTTGATCCCTCAGCTCTGTGCATCACCAAGTCTTGTGATTGCTTCATCAAATGCCATAGGACCGAGCAGTAAATTTGAGAGAAAGTTGCATGGAGAGAGAGTAGAGACTTGGTTGTCTTTTCTGGAAGAGATGGCCAGGACAGGCTAGGCAGCCCAAGCTGGTGTAAGGGCCTCTGCTGGTTGTGCCAGCCCAAGACAGCTGGCCAGCCACTGAGCACAGAAGGAAGGACACCTTGGTTATGTTGATATCATCCTCTGGGATGCTACATCCTGTGATCTAAAGTCAATGATGAAGCCTGGCTTGGGTCCGTCCTGTCTATAGGAGGCAGCCTTCTTGCAAACTATTCTGCTTCACACATAACTTTACTAGTCAGGGGAACTATTTGATAAATGACCTTGCATGCAGAAGGTTCTTGGAGCAGAATAGGTAGTATACCAAGCTGGCAATATTGGCACAAGCGTCTTTTCCTCAGGGGAGTTGGGACAGGAAACCTTGATCTGCTACAGGCTGCTGAAGATGGAATAGATACAGCCACTGGACAACAAGGTCTCATTCCAGCAGGAATCTGAGATTAATTTATGCTTGGGTAAATGAGACAGCTTGTGAATTACCATGTCAGGTAGCTATAAACACTCTTATAGTGCCCTAATCCTTTCTGAAAGCCCCAGCTCAGATATATAGGAGAGCCATTGCTTAATGCAGCTGGTGATTTCCCACCAGAGAAAGCTCTGCAGGCAAGATGACCACAAGATGACCAGAAAACAGGCACAGGGGAGGGGAAGGGGAACAGAAAGGATGATTTTCTTGTGGTCATAGGAGAATCAAGGCATGCCTATGGCGTGTCAAACCAGTTCATGACATCAGCATGACCATGCTGGCAGAGCTTTTGAATTCAGTAAGAAATGCCAAGATTGCAACCTATACCTGTCAGCTGCAACCTATACCTGCCAACCTTATGGAAAACGGTGATAGCTTTGTCACACTGTGTGTCAATTAACTAACTTACTGGAGCATTTAGCAGCTCATAGATTTAGAATAACTTTAAAATATGCACAGTGAATCAGAAGTGGAACAGACGGTTTTGTCAGTGAAAATATATGGCTTGCTATATGCAGCTAAACAGCCTCTTTTCTTCAATGAGAAAAAAAAAAAGCTTATCCCTAGATTATTTCCTTTTTGGTGTGCCCCTCTCCATGGATACCAGCACAATGCTAGCAGGGCTAGCAGGGCTCAGTTGTGCAGCTGTGACAATGAAGTGCTGAAACCAGCCAAGGATTTATAAGCTATTACTTACAAATAAAACAAATTAGGACATTTCAGGACCTCCTAATTTGCAAGTGGAGAGAGAAAAGCAAAACAAATCAAATGATTGTTTGCAGCAAATTGTTTACTTTATTCTAATAATAAAAATGATGAAAAAAGAAATGCCAGTGATGCCAAGGTGCAAATGTGTGTTTCTGCACGTGAACATAATGCTTCTCCTGTTGACCTGTTGAACACCTTAGATGAGTGAAGCTGAAAGAATTACAGAAATCCCATGTTGCATCCTTAAAGCTCTTTGTTCAATTTTGCATTTCATTGATTCTGTGGAGGGTCAGCCTGGATTGCTGTAACATGGTTATTCATCAATTAGTCACCATCCATGTCAGCTGAAGCAATTATGTTGTCTCTAATAGACGGGTTGCTTTTTGGGAATCAGGTCCCCTGCTAAGAAAAACAATTCTTATTATTGATTAAAAGAAGTGGGAAATCTTTTTAGTTATATTGACTTTATTTTAGCTTCTTTTCCCATCTAGCAGAGGGAGTAGCTTTTGTTGCTACATCCAGCAAAATGGATATGTGTTAAGACATCTAGTAACAAAACAGACATATTGGAGTGGAACAGCAAGTCTTGTACTGCAACATGTGGCTCCACATTCATAAACTGTATTGTGCTTTGGGGACCTGCAGTGAGGAGAAGTTTCTACTCCATCTTTCTTTCTTCAGTGCCCAGGACTGCCTGTCAAGTATTTTAGAATTTCAGATATTTGCATGGACATGGTCCCTTGTGGGAACAGCAGTCATCCTAAGCCTGAAGGAAATGTGGATTTAGACCATATCTAGACTTAGTAACTAAACCTTTTTCTCTAATGAGCTAAACTGAGATCTGTGATCTGAAAAGTCCCAGAAGGCTTCAGATGGAGCCTGTGTGTCCAATTCTAGGCATTTTGAGATTGTGAAGGCCAACTGGAGAAGGTCCAGAAGAGAACAACAAGAATGAACAGAGGTCCACAAAATACGACCTTCAAGGAAGGGCTGCAAGAGTTGGGATTGTTTAGTCTACAAGGGAGATGACTGAAGAGAGATTTCCTAGGAGACTGCAAGTATCTAAGAGGATATTTTGAAGAGAAAGAGAAGAATCTGCTTTCTGGGTCCACTGGAGGAGAACAGACATGTTTTCCTCTAAATCAACAGCAAGACATTTGGGTTAGACAGGAGGAGAGATTCTATGGGGGGGTAAAGCTAAATATGTTATACAAGTGTCTGTCAGGAAAGGTTTTGGGTAGAAATGACCATATGAGGGCAAAGTGACCTGGCAAAAATCCCTTCTAGTACTGTTTTCTATGGGTACATGACCTTGTAGATGTGAGTATGTGTTGTATCTTCTGGTTTAAAAAGCCAAGAAAGAGGATCAGAAATGATTGGTTGAAGGGACCCCATGCAGGGCAGACACAGTCAGAGCAAGAACAAGGACATTTGTTGGTCTTTACCCAGGAGTCTGTGGCTGACAACTCACCAACAGGAAGATTCAACAACAAGCATTCAGGTAAGGATTTTATGCTTAATGGGGAATATACGCTGTTGCCATCATCTTTCTCAGTTTCGAGCAGGTACTTTGCAGAGAGCAGACGTTTATAGGAAGCATCTGAACTTCATTCCTTAAATACTCCTTTAAACAGCACTTGCTAAATCTAGACTACTGAGTCCAGTTTTGGGGCTCTCCCAGTATAGGAAATACATTGATAAACTGGAGAAAGTTCATTGCAGGCCACCAAAATGTTCAGAGCTGCAGAACTTGTATAGGGATAGGCTTTCATCTTTGAAGGTTTTCAGTTCTGGACTGGATAAAGTTCTGAGTAATCTGGTCTGATTTCACAGTTGATCCAGATTTGAGAAGGCTCTGAAGGCCCCTTCCAGCCTGGGTTATTCAGTGATTCTAAAATTCATGAGATGTATTTGTCAAAATCCAGTGCTACTGATGAGGTCAAAGATCTTGCTTAATTATAAGCACATTTTCATATTAGCTTTTACATAGATGACAAACATGTCTAAACCTCCTCAGATGCTTCTGTCAAAGCACTGCACCTCAGGTGCTCTCAACTTTTTCTCCCCTTCTCTGTTGGCAGGAAGAAGACAGCCACATAGGCTGGATTGCTTTTACCAGTAGATAACCCACACAAACATGGTCAAACTGGGTCTGGAATTGTTTTCAGAATTACATCACTACAGCACAAGAGGAAAGGTTTGTGAACTCAGGAACCATCCTTGGACCCTACTGGTGACATCTTGGACCCTACTCGTTACCTTTACAAGGTACTCCACTATCCCATTCTGATCACACCAGTCTGCTTGAATTAGTGTTTTGTTCACTCTCTCTGAGCTGTTCTCCTCTAATTGGGCTTTTAAAGTCTTGGAGATGCTGATGCTGTTCCAGGTTAATAAGAAAAAAATCAAAGATTAAAGTAGGTTTGGTTGGAAACAAAAGATGAGGATGAATACAGCAGATTGTTGCTGTTTCCCAGCATGTCAGTGTATTTCACTTTTTTTCTCTCTTTTTCAAGCTTTTCAGACATTAGAGATGTGACAGACCATTTCACATAATTTTTTAGGCCATAAATTACTATTATAGCCTAGTTCAAACCTCAGGCAAGAGCAACATGAGTGATAATCTTCTGTGTAACACAGATTTTAGAAGTGTCCTGATAATGAAGATCTATCAGATAGATCCATCTCAGAAAGACCTATCACACACCTATGATGATATTTCTTCAGTTTGTCAGGAGTCTGAAAGGCATGTGTGTCCTGACCCCAAGGACAGCACTGTTAATATGCCATGAGCAGAATTCCTAGCAGGGCTCCCTGTACAAGCTGCCCACACTTCTATCTTGTCTTTCCTTCCCTCATTTTTGAATACCTGAGATAAAAGGAAGAAGGTGAGCACCACTCATTGCAGGCCTTAATCATGGGGCTACTCTTGGCCATGAAGAACAAACCTTAACCCTTGGTCTACACCTGGATTTGCTCAGACTAGGGCAGAGGTCTTGCCTATGCTCTGCAAACACCTTCCCATGGTACATGTATGCTCTGCAACACATAATGTGCTTCTTGCAGGGAACACCCTGGTCAAAGGAGGATTATTCCCAACAGACCATGCTTTCATCTGTTTTTACATGTTTTAAAGAGCAGGGTTTCCACCACAGTCCTCAGGGAGGATGTTCCACCAGCCAGTAGGTTAGATCTCACTGCTAGGAATGTTTCCCCTGATATTCAGAATTCATTTTCCACTTCTTAATTCCATCTTGTGATTCCTGGTTATTCCCCTGTTGGGCTAACGTAAACAATTCGCCCCCCTTCCTGACATTTATGCTTGTCAACCAGTTAGCAGACAGTTGTCCTCCTTTGCTATCCTCCAGCCAAACTATACATATTTAGTTATTTCGTATTTTTCCTCATAAGTCAATCCTTCCAGCCACTTAATCACCCATGTTGTCCTATTTGAAATGTCTCCAGCTCAAGGCATTCCAGTGCTGCAGAGATGACCAGAAGCAAATTAAGTCCCCAGTGATCTCAACCTAAGGAGGAGGCTGACAGAGAATCCAGTTCCTTGTTTATGAGAAAATCTCTATAGTCATCTTCAGCATGGGATGGAAAATAGAGTTTCAGTGTTACCCCTGAGACCTGGCCGGAGAAAAGCTGTGAGTTTCTTTCAAATATTCCATTGAATCCAGGCTCTGGGAACAACTGAGAAACAAAGTCCTTCTAGTTTTCCTGCATTATTTTCATTCATTTCATTGTAATCTACTGCAGTGGTGTTGAAAGGACACGAAGAGGAAGGGTTGACCCAAGGGAATGCAGGAATACAGATAGACAGGCTCTGCCCTAAAGAGTTTGCTGTCAAGTGTCAAGGCCTGCTGTCATGGCTGAGGCCATGTCATGACAGAGAAGAAGCCTAGAGTACCTCTCCCATTTCTTTTAGGCCTCTTTTTCTATCTAGATATGGAGAATAGGAAGTTGCTTTATGTTTGCAAGCTGGCCCAAGCCAAGGCTGCTGCTCACTTTGTTTTGTTCAGATATTTATATGTTTGCTAATGCAGGTTAGAAACATCCATTTATGCATCTTCCTTTAAGCATGTAGGGCAAACTGGACTATAAAGGGAATTAGGCTGGCAGCTCATGCAAATAATCCAAATTCATTGCAAAACTTTTGCTTTTTGCTGATAATCGTTCTGTGGTGTCTGGCCTGCTTCTTTCTAGGGCTCCTCAAACTGTTTTCGTCTTCTTCTCAGTGATGAGGAAAACAACTGGAAGTGATGGTTTAACCAGTGTTGTTGAAGGAGGAATAAGGGCTTGTGTGGAGCTCTGGATCCTTCAAAGGATGCTGGTAATGTCTCAGTCTTCGTCTGGAGTCTAAGATACCACCAGGTTGCAGGGACATGCCATGGTAATTCATCTATTACCTTCACACATAGTGTAAAACTACATTCCTGACTGTTTATTCTCATCCAAGATCCTGTGGCATGACGGATATTCATTATAGTGTCAGTATCTGTAATTTTTTTTATTGTCTGCTGCCTCAGACAAGATCAATACCACAGATGATGAAAGATTTAATTACATTATGAGGCAAAAAAAAATGACTGTACTCTCAAAATCAACAAGGCCAGAGAAGGATTTTTTGTTGTTATTTTTTCTATTTTAATGATAGGAACTGAAAAGTAAGACTAAGAAGGAAAATGTACTCAGCTTCCTCTGCGAGGCCAGATATTCTCAGGAACCTGTCCCCTGCTTAAGCATTTTCATAAATGCATAGGTCATAAGATACTTCAATTCTTGCTCAGGGGTAATTCTGGGTCAAGACTATGCTTGAAGACAGGTTGCTTGAGGTTGCAGCTCATTATTTTACACAAAAGATTATATTTCCCACACTCTACTTTAGACAGGCTCTAAGGCTATCCCTGATGTTGGCTAACAGATAAATTGTATTTTTTCTGGGGCAATTTTGTTCCTTATTTCATATGAATACCATGCAGACAATGACTCTATGTCATGGCAAAGTTACTGTAGCTGAAAGTGTTTTGGACCAAAACTGAAGATTACTGTAGGTCAACCCATCAGAAAATTCTTTTTCAGATTTAGAACATAACCACTAATTTTGCTCCTCCAGCTTCTTTCAAAAATAGGAAAACAACAGTCTCCTTTTAAAATAGGAAAACAAACACTTTACTAAAAACATCTTTTTTTTTTTCTCTCTGTATTTTATTTTGCAGACTGCCTAGGCCCTGACTCAGCAAGGCAATTCTCTTTGTGCATCTTATGCCACATGTAGCAAGCACATCCTACTTCTATTTTGATCTCCAAGTGCCTCCAAAGCGTTGGCGCTTGGGGCAAAAAAAAAAAAAAAAAAAAAAAAAAAAAGTCAGTGCAAACTTGTTCCCTGTGGAGTGCTGAGTGTTCAGGATTAAAAAAAGAGGAAAACCTGGAAGAACATTAGAAAATTGATGTTGCTGGGAGAAAAAGAGGAAAAAGCCTTGGTGCTCAGGTAAACTGTGACCCAATTTCTTTCGCTGTATCCAAGTCTGTGTCATCCATTCCCCAGCATCAAAGTTGAATGGAGGTTCTGTGGGACTCCTGGCTAATCTTGAAAGAGCAGGAAGTGCAAAATGGCTAAAAATGCCTTTCTTTTAGCTCTTGCTGAACCACTGGAGGTCACATTCTTGAATTGTCCTGTACATGAAGCTGAAAGTGAAGGTAAGGTACTTATCTAGGTCTAGTGAGATGGAGGTGGGTAATCTCCTTGCTGTAGAGAGTAGGGTGGAGAAATGTTAAATGTTGATCTTGTCACTTAGCTGCACCCAGCCAGAGTGACTAAAGACCTGAGAATCAAAGGTGTCTTTCTCTTTTTTTTTTTTTTTTTTCTCTACAGCAAAGGGGAAACTGTCCCAGGTGACACCTCTCCCCCCATCCACTGATTGCCATTCATCAGGTCTTTTCAGTGTCTTTTTGCCATACTCAGAGTCATTTCAGAGACCCTGGTGAGGTGTAAAGTGGCCATAAAGATATTTTGGATATGAAAGAGGTGGTGATTCCTAAACTTCAGAGAGGTAATGTTCAGAACTGCCTTCCAGTAAGAGGAGTGTGGGTGGGAGCCCTAAGGAATGACAATCATTGACCTTGACCTGGTTAAGGAGGTGGAGAAACATAGCTCCATGATGGTGCTTTTCTTATGTCTGCCCTACGCATCTGCTATAGGCCCCTCTTGCAAACAAGGCAAATCTCACACGCTCCACATTATGGTATTAGTGGTAGCAACATTCTCAGCATTTATGCTATCTCCCATCACATTCCAGGTGTTCTCTAAGCATTTCAGGATTTTTTCCTAGACTCCATAGGCCTCTCCATGTCCAGCTGAAATGACCAATATAGAGGACATTGCAGTGAACAGCAGAAGGATCTGGACTCCTCCTTCACCATGGTAAAATATACAAGCAGACATAGGCAATGTTGCAAAATTCCCTTCAGGAGTTAGGGGTTGCTCTGCATTCTGGATTTGTATCAGGGCATTGAGGCTACTGTGGATATCCTGTGGAATAAATAGGAAGGAAGCAGTAAACAATAATAATGGCCACACTCCTGAAACATGTGAGCCACGGACATTTGAAGTGCGTTTACTGCTTCTACACTGCTTTAATATCTCGGTCCCCTTTCCCCTATGTTAAATGACACTGTAAAAATAGTGTTTTGAGACAGAAGCATGGGAAAGTCCAAAACCTTCTCTGCATTCCCACTAAAACACCAGAAGTTCCCACAAATTGGAGATTTCCCTCCCTCCCTCCCAACTTTTCTTTCCTTTTTTTAATTTTTTCAGTGGGTAGGAATTGTTAGATTCAGGGCGACCGTAAAGGAATTGGGGTTGGAAAGGAAAGGAGTGGGGAAGGAGGAGGGGAAACAGGGTAGAGCAAATGGAAAAAAATACACCACAGTAGTAGCCACAGAATTCTTCTCTGCTCCAACTTCTCCTTTGAACTGGATATGCTACCGCTCCCCCCCGCCCCCACCTCCTTTAATAAGGAACAAATTTTCAGTGCTCTATGGGAAAGTTTGAATACATATTTCTACCAGGTCACTGTCAGTTCACACTAAAGTTTTTTTTCCCTCCCCCCACTCCTTTTTTTTTTTTTTTTTTGTCTTTTCTAGAGTGGATGTGGTGCAATATGCCAGCTTGGATGCAGACCAGCATGTTGTCATGGGTTGTGGTACGTGCGGACTCAAGGCTAGTGATGCTGTCAGCAAACCTGGCCTTGACACAAGCACTTTCTTGGTGTGCAGTGGCAGTGGTAGTGGTGCTGCTGTCACTGTGCTTGACGCTTGTCCAGCCTCTGGGCTCAAATGCCAGCTCTGGTAGAAGGGGGAGATGCTCAGGCAAATCATAGGGAATACTGGGACATGCCCAGGAGCAAATCTGAGGTAGTTAAGAGCAGAAGGACCCTGGACGTTCCTGGAAAGCACAGTGCTAAATTTGTTCTCCTGGCAAAGTTGCTGAGATCCTGCTAACCTGCAGGTAGATGCACATTGCTGTGTCTTTGTGCTGACCTGTGTGAAAGCTTGGAGCAACCAGCTCAGTGCAAGAGCCAAACGTGGTTGGTGACTTGAGCTCAGCATCACATTAGCCTCATTGGACAAGCCTCTAGATGCTCATCCCTAAACAAGGCTGGTTTCCTCTAGTGCTCAGCTGACAGCACTCAAAACCTGTTGCCTTGCCTGAAGATAATCTCAGCCTTGGCTTGAGGCAACAGTCCCAGTGTTACAGTTCCCGAAGACGGCTTTCTAAAGGACAGAAGCTGGTGCTGGCTGGTAGAGCCAGGGCTGACTGGGAGCAGGCAGGGAATTGGCATTCTCAGGGCAAGTGAACAAAATTAGATGCTATGAAGTCAAGGTGGTTGCTACTGCTGCTGACAGAGGACTTGGAACATTAGGCCTGTGCTGAGGTGCAGTAGTAGAACACCCCTTACACTTCCCTTCCTCTTTGAAGCAGTTGCATCTTCTTCTCTTCTCTCTGTCCTCCTCCTCCTTGATATGAGAATGATCCCTGGGCTCTGTTTTACCCCCATGCTGAAAAGCTGTAGGTCATCACCCACTGCATCCCATGCAGGTCAAGATCATGCTTATCCAAGGTCCCCTTGCACGCAGTGCCCTCCACTCCTAGCAGAACCTCCGCCCCCAACCCTGCTGTCTGCTGGGGTTAATGAATAACAGCAGCAATTAATAAGCTTTACCACTACTGTCAGGTGATGTCTTGCACGGGGTGTCTGATGCAGTCTTTGCTTTTTGAATGACACTCAGAAACTCAGCACAGGGTGGGGGAACATATGGTGGAACGAGGCCCTCGAAGGGCAATCTTAGGCAAAGGTAATTGACTTCATATGTCTCACAGGCCACTTCTGCGATCTTGAGGCAGGGTCAGGGGTGCTTAAGGCAGAGACAAGAGGCTATTCTTGCTAACTTTCATTTCCCAGTGGTATGTCAACATCTTGTTACACAGAGAGGGCTGACGACTGTTAGAGATTGGGATGGGTGACTCATCGCATTTGCTTTAATATCCATTTTTTATTTAGTATCGCAGTGCAGTGGCTTGACTAATCAGCATAAATCTCGCTGTCTTCCCAGGAGTGGAACATATCAGCATTGGCCCCAGGAGGAAAAACAGAAAAGCCTTTTTAAATGAGGTTTGACCAATGGTGTCCTACCATCAACCTTCCTTTTTGTCTCTTCTTTGGGGTCTCTGCTTATCTTGCTGGGTGGATTTTGCGTTGTCAGATTATCCTTCTTTCCATCCCATTGATGGGCCCTCAGGCTTTTCTTAATATCCTTTTCAATCTTCTGATACTCGTCACAATATCAGCAGTGTACGCCACTGATACTGCTGACAACAGCACTCATTTGAGCCAAAACATGCCAACACTGATGTCCACGTGCTCAGACAAAACTTAGTTCATAATAGATGAAGGTACTTGAGGTTTCTGTTGATCCCTGTGATTGCAGAGCAGAACGTCTTTGAGGAGCATTAGCCACTTAGCCTACTGACTAAATATGTGTTGAGCTCTTCAGAAAATCCAATGGTTATACGTGATGGTGGGTTTGGGGGTGGGGAAGGGGAGTTAAGACAGTTGGATAAAATCAAAATCATTAAGCTGACTTTACAGATAGCCTTCCATTCTAGTGGGCGCAAGCAAGACACAAGAGCTCATGGAGCAAGGTCCTATGCTTAATGGTATGTGATGGTATGTTTTTTGGCTGGCCCTGGATATCTTCTGTGGGAAGTGACTGATGGGAGTGCTTTAGGTTGACCCCTCAGCTAGGATGACTGAGGGTTATAGACCAGTGATCTCTTTCTTTCTGTTTTCATTTTATACATTGCTAGGAGACCTGGTTCCCTGCAGGGATGTCTGGATGATACATACAGTGCTGATAATACAAAGCAGTATAACGAAATGAAAGGTCTAGATAGGATGAATTTTCTTCCCCTCCTGGTCTGTGTGATGGTGCTGCTCATCCCATGACCAAGTCTAGTCTGTCAGTCCACAGCCCTGACCCCTCTTTCTTCCCCCACTAAGTCTCTTGTTCATTCTTTTCAGCAGTGCATAATAGAAACTCTAAGATCAACCTGACTCCTCCTCTTTTTATTATTATTATTTTTTGGCTTTAAATTTGTTCTCATTTCCATCAGTTTTGCCACCTTCTACATAAACCAAATTTGCTTCTTCAGCTGTATTATATTCAGTTGGCTGGGTGCCATCAAATCGTGCTGGTGGAAAGTCATACAAAAATCACTCCAGTGCCTCAGCTGTTCCTACATCCCTTGTTAAATGTCTATGTGCTCTGCGGTGGTATAAATTCTCCAGTACTATCTCACAATTAATATGTTTGACTGACAGGTTCCAAACTGCCTGGATTCTGTTAGGATCCCAGGAGAAGAAGAGATCCTTATGTGGTCAGAATAAGACAGATCTTGTCCGTCGATAATGAGCAGATTGGTTTGGGCCTCCAATTAAAAGGGATATACTCATCCCCAAACAGCCGCTACTTCCTGAGACCTCCATCTGATTGGATCACCTTACACCTTCCATCAAAGAAGAAACAGGTGAGGAAGGGTCATCTATATCCTCCTCCTCCTACGGTAGCCAATGACTTTAGACTGAGATGAGGCTCTTTCTCCAGTGATACTTCTCTCCAACCCACTTTTGACAGAGAGAGGCCAGAATGACTAACTTGATTGAATGTTTCAATACATTACTTGGGGCAGACGTTAAGGGTAAGTGATTGGAAAAGGGAATAAAACCTCTGGAACAGAATGGCATTACCTAGTCTCAAAAAGCAAGTTGTGGTAACTGGTACCAATGCTGGAAGCCAAAAATCCCAATTCCCTGTTTGGTGTCCTATGAACTATATTACAGTGCTCCTCTTGTTGACTCCTTGGTGCAAGTCCAGTGAAGTCTATGGATTCACCCTCTCCTGTTCCCTCCTTTCCCTCTAGGCATGAATCACACTCCAAGCCTTTGGCTCCAGGATGCATCCATGACGATGAGGTAAGTTTCCAGTCTTAGACACTGACAGAGACAAGCTGGGAAGAATTTTTCTCTATGTGGCTGGAGAATGACTGGGTCCTCCCATAAGGGAGCAAAACTGGAAGCCAGAAAAAGGATCGCCTCTTGGCAGTACCTCGAAGTTCAGCGTTACAGTAGCAAAAGGTCAGGACTTGGTGCAAATGTGGCTAATCCTGCAGCAGCAGGGGCAGGGGAAAGACTTTATATGGTATGGCCCTCTCCTCCTTTTCTCAGGAGAAACGATTTTCAGAACAGCTCAGTGGAAGAAGCCATAAGTGGAGGATTCCTCAAATTTTTCTCGAAACCCCTTAAGGGAATCCTATCAAAGTAGAAAGCTGGTTACAGACTCCTGCTGTTACAAATACCATCTAAACAACCTCAGGCTGACCTTGGTTGGTCAGTGACACTGGTCTTTCTCAGAAACCCACAGTCCTAAAAAAGGAGCTGCTTTTTTTTCCCTCTTTCCTCCCCTCCATCACCCTCTCCCTATTGAACCTAGGGCCAGAAATGACAAACAATCTCTTGACCTTCCAAGAAAACAAGGCAGAGCCACCTAGTGAGGAACAATAGGGAATGATGAAGACACAGCCACAATAGCTGGCTGTGGTTAACCTCAGAGGCTGCAGTCAAACCCAAGGAAATTACAGAAAACCCTTAAACAAATACAATGGCCACGACTGTTTTCTCCCCAGGCGACCCATAAATAGAAGCTAGTGCTCCCGGGGAGGGAGGAGGGGAGAGGCGGGTGGCCACTGTTTGTTCTTCTGTGGTTCTGTGTAGGCTAAGCTGGAGATTAGGCTATGAAATCGAAGGCAGTGAGAAAGCAAGGAGTACTGGATTTTTGGCGATGATTCTCGTGAGCTGTGTAAATCTAGGGCAGGAAAATGATATGTTCCTGCATGGTTCTGCAAGACTTGCATGCGCTTGCTTGATAGTCTGCGAGTGGGAGGAAACACACCTTAAGCCAATGGTCACTGACTTTTAAGGTTTTTCTATCCCTGTTCCCTATCACTAGCCCCCAGACATATTACCATTGAAGTTTAGATGATGCCTGAGTAGGAGTATAGTTTGAAGTGAGTCCTCTATACCGAAATATCAGTTAGGCTGGTGTGCTTGTATAGACCAGTAATCTCTTTCTCTCTGTTTTCATTCTATACATTGCTAGGAGACCTGGTTCCCCGCAGGGATATCTGGATGATATGTACAGTGCTGATAATAGAAAGCAGTATAATGAAATGAAAGGTCTAGATAGGAGCTGACAGCAAAGAGTGACAGATGGATCTTCCTCCTTTAGCTCCCAAATCCTCTGCATGCTGCTTGCGTGATGTTTTAACTCATACATTGGTGTAATTTGGTGCATTTCCCTTTAGGGCTAGGCTTGCACTAGCAGAGAGCTCTGTACAGTTTTTGTGGAGATGGTTGCAATTGCATTTGATGTCACCTTTCCTTTAGGGCAACCTATGCTGCAAGGGTAGCTTGCATCATTAGATACTGCTGCCATGAGCTCTTCCATTTTTGTGGATTTCTGCATCTGAGCGGGTTGTCCAGACTATCTTTGGAAACCATAGGTAATTCTAGGCTGTGATTTACCTTAGTCTAGATTAGCCTACTGAAATAGGCACCCTTTCATAAAGGGAATCAGGTGACTACTTCAAAAGTAAAGTCTGCACTGGAGATCGCCAAGGTGAGATGAAGCCCACCTAGGCATTTAAGTAGCGTCTCATGTTATGTTGCTCTCAGACACTGCTATTATATCAGTGGAAATAGAAATAGTAACTCAGAGATAACGTCTGAGCTATAAGGCAGGAATCAAGTTTGATCACCTACCATAGCTGTATTTCTGTTAACAGAATTGTATTTTTCCATTAACATCCACTTTAGAGAACCAGGAGCCAGAGCCACTTTCATCACTTCAGCCCAGTGGTTTCCTGCGTTCATCCCACAAAACCCTTCTATGCAGCTCTTGAAAATACTGTTCAAATGTGGGCCTCCATATGGAACTCTGATGATCAATTTTTGTTACATAGCCACCAAATGGATGTCCTTTCAAGGGACCCTCCATGGGTAAACCTTGGCCACCTTTTAATTGTTAAAAAAAAAAAAAGAATAGTATCAGGATCAGCGAAGGGACCCACCATTTCTAGCTTTCAAACATCTAAAGATGAGCCAGCCCTGTTTTAGCTCTGCTAATAGAAAATGGAGAAATACCAGTATCTCCAGAAGCTAGTTTATTCTATGCTAAAATGAGTGGCTAAGACAGCTGAGATTAATTACCTGCTGGAAGTGCTAGTCTTTTTCCCTTGGCTAGGGAGAAAGCCTAAGCAGACAGTTTAGGTTAGATGCTAAAGCTGGATGAGATGAAATATGGCCCAGTGATGTGGCTACAGTGATGGAAAGTAGCCACACAAGGCTTTACAGTCCTCAGAAAAGGCAGAGCTGGGAAACTGTGGGATTATGTGGAAGAAACTGCCACAGTCAAATTGCAAAGAAACAAAAAAGCATAATATCAGGTTCTGGTGAAGCAAATGTAAAAGAAATGGAGGATGTACTAGGACTCACCATTACATATATGCCTGGCAGAACACAGGGATAGTTAATTAGCTCACTAATAATAAAAGCATCCTGGCCACAGCAGCCTGGAGCTCAAGGCCCTTCTATATCCTCCAGATTACATTAAGAGTAGCCAACTCAGGTGTTCTGCACAGGTTAACCACCCTTTTCAAGAGCCCAGGTGCACAGAAAGCAAAGAGAGTAGCCCAGAGAGCTGCAACTTGAGCAGAAAAAGGTGGTTGTTACTGGAAAGAAGAGTGACTCACGTAGCCTGGGCACTACCATCATTGCATCTCAGGCTGCAGCTGCCTGCTGGCGGACCTCCAGCCCCACCACCTCCAGCACATGCAATTGCTGAGGCAGTAGCAACAACCACTTTGCTTCTTGCAAACCCCAATTCCGCTAGGCAAATTTCTCTGTATTGGCTGATGCAGAATAGGAGAGGCAGGTCCTAGCTGGATTCTGCTGAGCTTTCTATTTTTTGGGTCTCCCTTCCTAGAAGGTATAGGTCATAACCAAAGTAGGTGAGAATTTCACATTAGTGTTAGCTGGGAGCTGGGGAGACCTCAGGTGCAGTGAATTAATGTGGCAAATCATCAGCTTTTTTTTTTTTTTTTTTTTTTTTTTTGTTTAAGAAAATTAAGAAAAGCCTAGCAGGTATGCTGGGATTTTGGTTGGGAAGATTTGACTCAGAGCTGATTTGATGCTAGTAGCTGAAGGTATGGTCTGAGGTTTTGTTCTGATTCTTTTTCATTACATGGAGGATTAGTAAAATGAGTAAGTGGTACCTACCTTTTCTCTCTAGCAAATTGGAGTACTTATTAATACTCTAACCTTGCCTCCTAGTCTTTTTGATGTAATGTAAATTATAGAGATGAAGACTGGGAAAGTCAGATTCTCACTGGCTCTGGATCTGGTCCCCCCCCCCCCCTTTTTTTTCTGTAAAATTAATAAAAACTTGCAGTAGTCCTGGAGACTGTTTTAGTGTTTCTCTGGAAAACACAAATTTGTTGAAACAAGAATTCCTTTGTGGAGATCTAGCTGGTGAATTTGTTGATGTCCCTAGCAGGATGAAATTGTCATATGTGCTTGGTTGATTCTTAAAGTCAGACCGGCCAGAGTCTGGCACACTGGTCACCAAGGTTCAACTTCTGTGTCTGATTCATGCAATGCTGAATTAAAATCAATCTCTCATAGGAGTTCGCTAATAACTGACCTATTTACCCTTTTGCTTCCTTCCTTCCCTCTCATCTCCACAATATTTATGAAAAACCTCAAAAAGGACATATAATAGTGGGATAATGTGATCTTCGAGTCATGGACAAGGAAAAGTGTTTTCTGCTTAACTAAGCTTTGCAAATAAGTCAGCTTGGCTTGATGCTTTCTTTCTTGTTAATCTTAGTTCTGAATCATCTTGGGAAGGAACTAACTAATGTTTGGCCTGGGATCTTGAAAGAGATGTCCAAGGCCACATTAATCTGGGTGAGTGATGTAAAGTTCAGCTTTCTGATTCACCCATTGTTCACAAGGTCATGATTAAGGCTTGCAAATGTCACTTACCTTGGTGTTCCTCTGGGGGATGAGTCATGATTTCTTGCTTACTCCCCTCCCTCCCTCTCCATCCTTTCAAAGATCGCTTTGGCAAAGTCCTGCAAAGACTGAAAGGAGCAAGCAGCAGACACCTTTGCTCTCCACATGGCAAAAGGAGAAGCTTAAGCAAAAACATCCGTAATGAAATGACTTCTTGGCATTTAGCAGATGATTCTGCTGACTCTTCTCTGGGCCACTGGTCTCAGCGCAAGATGTAACTTTACAGCAAAGCAAGAAGCTCAGAAGCCATTTAGAGAAGTTTAGGCCTGTGTCTGCCTCTGTTGCTGATATCTGTCAGTATTTAAAAGATAGTCCCTCATTTGAGCATATGGGACCTCTTCTTCACCTTTACATGAGGAGGCTACACAATCCTATGCATATCCTGCATCTATAAACCTGGGCACCATTTTCTATAACTGTTGCAGTAGCACCTTGGGGAAGCTATGAGGAGAATTAAAATACATAGAGATGCTTTGGAAGGTTGGAAGCATGTGAGTGAGATGGCAAAGGCTGGTGAGTGTCTGAGAAGGATTCTTACAAAAAAATGATGAATGTTGTAAGGATGGCTCTGAGACTTGGGTGGAGATAGTGCCTTATCCATGGCAGGGAAAGCTGCCCATTTTGGGTCATGAAGGAGAAGTCCTGAGGCTGCCTCCTGTGCGCGAGAATACTCTGGAGGCCTCCCAATCACCTAGGTTCATGGCATGATGCTGGTTGTCCCCTATCTTCACTGCTAAAACTCTTTTGTCTTGGCTCTGTAGTGGGTGGGATGTGAAGTCAATGATGCTATTTGGTACTTAGTAGCTCCAGACCCGGGAAGGAGGATGGATGCATGTAGAAGAAAAGGTGTCTTTTTGAAAACATAGCTAGTCCATAAGGGCTTATGCCCTATGCAACTTATGATAGGCAGACAGAATAAAGACATTTCTGAGCATAGCAGAAGGCTTTCCAGGTTCCTGAAGTCAGCATTGGGGATGATGCAGTGGATTGGTGTTCATGAGGATTCTTCTGTGAATACTTGCCCCCTTCCTAGTGACCTTAGAAGTGTTCTCCACTTTCCAGAGGCATTTTGGCTCTATTGGGACATTCAAGAAAACATCCAATGGAAAGGTTGTGGATAGCTGCAGTAATGCTGGTCTTGGCTAGGAGAAAGCCTGTTCCCTCCCCACCCCTTCCTTAGTCTTCAGGAAAGGTGTTTTTTTTTTTTTTTTTCTCCCTCCCCTTCATGCCATTTATGCTGAAGAAGTTCTGAGACACCTCATAATCTATGCTCACTTAAATATAGCAGGCCCTGAGCTCAGCTAGAACTGCTAAATGCTGCTTGGTTGAAACAGAAGTGCTAATTCAGGAGAGGTACCCAGGCTGACACCATAAAACCAGCCTGACAACTGTGCCTGTACATGGTACCCCGTCTGACTACCACTGGCTTCGTGGTTGGTAAATGCTGGAATAAGTGCGAACACAGCACTGAACACCTCAAGCACTTATAAATGCCCAGGCTGCAACAGGTAGAAGTGTTTATGGCTGTGGGAGATATTTATGGCTCTATTACATCCTCTGTTATTTTGGCCTCATGGACTTCTTACAAAATTGTTAATGAAGGTTTATATTTTATGCTTTCCCTCCTGGCTTGTGCTTGCTTGCAACTGAGTGTGGTGGCAGTGGGTGAAGGTACAGAAGATCTTGCAGAATAAATCTGGGAGGAATAGCTTGTAGCTGGTGAGCAGCAGAGTGGTATCTCAGCAGGAGAGGGCTCCTGATTCCCAGCCTTCTTCCTTGAGAAGCCCCAATTCCTCATCGAAATGCACAGAAATGCAAATGGGGCAGACATGTGTTCCTTCTTGGATTTGGCTCTGTGCCATCTTGTAACCAGTAGTTCAGTCTAATGTGGATTTACATCCTGCTTTTGGGCTAGTGTGATGGTGTGCCCTTAGACCCAACTGACTCAGGAAATGGTGGCATTAGTGCCCACATCAGGCTGTGAATACTCATTCACTTGTTGATATTCAGGTGTTTCTGATATTTTTTTTTCCTGCCTACATCAAGCAGAGTGAGGACTGCCAATCTCAGAACCTGGAGAACGGTTGTTTCTCTCCATGTATGAAAACAGAGACGTTGTCCTTCCAGAGCGCTTCATGTTTGGCAATGAACTTGTCCAAAATTCATGGATGTGCTCTGTAGGTTCAGCATGTTAGGCAGAAGCTTTCTCAGAGAGGTGGGAGATGCTGTGGACCATTTACGTGAGCTCTAGGTAACCTTACACAAAACAGGCCAACACCCAGAAAAATCACTAATAGAAAATATCTTAAAAAGAAAAGAAAAAAAAAAAGAACAACAAAACAACCTCAAAGCAATGAGATACTGAAACAGAAACTGCAGAGGTCTGATTACATGTAGAAGGACCTCTGTGTCAGGAATCTCCTCTCTTTCCTTGTACAGACGTATATTGTTCCATATGTTTTTGTTTCTCCTTAACTAGACAGGAGTCATCCTGCAGCAGAGGTGTTGGGCTGAGACTGGGGTAGCTGTGTACAGTTCTCTGCTTTGCCATAGGCTTCATGGGTGATCTGGAACGAATCTGTCTCTTTTGTGGTCCATTTCTCTCACTTCAAAAACCAAGAGAGCCAATGTATCTTCTTGCTTCCAAGCAGTAGCCATGTTGAGCATCCAGAGGGACCTGGACAGACTGGACAACTGGGCGGTGAATAACCTCATGAAGTTCAACAAGGGCAAGTGCAAGGTCCTGCACCTGGGGAGAAATAACCCCAGACACCAGTACAGGCTGGGGACCGACCTTCTGGAGAGCAGCTCTGCGGAGAAAGACCTGGGTGTCATGGTGGATGATAAGTTGACCATGAGGCAGCAGTGTGCTCTTGTGGCCAAGAAGGCCAATGGGATCCTCGAGTGCATTAAGAAGAGCGTCTCCAGCAGGTCGAGGGAGGTGATCCTGCCCCTCTACTCAGTCCTGGTGAGGCCGCATCTGGAGTATTGTGTCCGGTTCTGGGCTCCACAGTACAAGAGGGATGTGGAGCTGCTGGAGAGAGTCCAGCGCAGGGCTACAAGGATGATCAGGGGCCTGGAACATCTGCCCTATGAGGAGAGGCTGAGGGAGCTGGGCCTGTTCAGCCTGGAGAAGAGAAGGCTGAGAGGGGACCTGATTAATGTCTACAAGTACCTCAAGGGAGGGAGTGAAGAGGATAGTGCTGGTCTCTTTTCAGTGGTGGCCACTGAGAGAACTAGAAGTAATGGCCACAAACTGAAGCACCAAAAGTTCCACAGGAACTTAAGGAAATTTTTTTTAACAGTGAGGGTGACAGAGCACTGGAACAGGCTGCCCAGAGAGGTTGTGGAGTCTCCTTCTCTGGAGATCTTCAAAACCCGCTTGGATGCAGTCCTGTGCCACATGCTCTAGGTGACACTGCGTGTGCAGGGGGGTTGGACTAGATGACCTCTAGAGGTCCCTTCCAACCTTAAGCATTCTATGATTCTATGAATACTCTGGTGAAAGAATTACTCATGCCACTATAGTACCAGGTATGGAGAGTGTCTGAGGTTGCTTGGAGATGAACGGACATAGGGAATAAGCCCATACCTCTCCATGCTTGTAAAAGCTGCTGTCATCTCACGTGGGTCCAGCTGAGCATCTGCTGCAGACACGGCTTGGTCTTTGGACCTGGCTGCTTTGCTTTATTGACTGCCATTACAGACATGCTCATCCACAGGAAACCACCTCCAGGTGCCGTATGCCTGGTCCCCCTGCCCCATGGTGGGAACGGGGCAAACACTTGAAGGAGATGACAAAGTGTAGAGGCACATTCAGTGTGGGCAGAAGTGCTCTGCGAGATGCCTTTTGAGTCATTCATGATGGCATGAACTCTGTGCAATTTGTAAACTCCAGGAGGGTAAAAAGTTGAAGGGCTTTTCTCTTTTGTTCACCACCTACGTTGCCCTGTTGAGAGGAACTCTTTTGGGAATCCTCCCTGGAGGTGCGCACCAGGAAAGACAGGCTGCATTGTTCTGGCGCCCGACGCAAAACCAACACAGCTGACATGCATTGCTGCATGGTTCACCAGCTCTGAAAGGAAGGAAGGAGGCTGGTGACTTAATCCCTTGAGTGTCTGCCTTTCATCCCTTGGAAGAGCCGGATATTTTTGCCTCTTGTCATGGTTGTAGGCAAGCCGAGTATGTAGGTTCCTTGGGAGGGTGCAGCCCCACACCTACAAAACTGATAGCCAAAGGGCACGTCTATCTTGCTGGTGTAGGCAGACCTGAACTGCCTCTTCTCTTGCATGAACTCTGAGTTAGAAGCACAGGGAAGGCTGTGCCCAGTATATGGCCTGGCCATCTTAACCGGGTGCAATAACTCACTTAATAGCCTCTGTTCAGTCCTTGGGGTGCTTTACCTGAAGCCAGGAATGCCTGGCTAAGCACTGTCTTTCTCAATCCACCTTGCTTGAGTCCACACAGCACCATATGGACTCACTGGTGTGGGACCTTAATAGGCAGTATTTCTTTATTGGGCAATAATAGTGCAGATGAAAAAGGCACAAAGGGTGCAACAAGCAGAACGCAAGCAGCTGTGAAGAGGTGAGGCTGGCTCCCAACCTTTGGCATCAGCATAAAGGCATGCAGCATTGGGCTGCTCTTGAGGACCTCCCCAGCCACAAGAAGCAGCATGTGTCCTAAGTGAGAACCACTGCAGGTTCTCACTTAGAGTGAGAACCCCTCAAACAACACCATCATCTTTTGCCAGTAGAGGTGAAATGCAGCCAGTCCATCCTAGTCCTGGCTTGAGTTTCCAGCTGCTCCTTCTTGCCCTGCTAGAGAGGGGTGCAATTTAGTAGCCGGTGTTTTCTCTGGAGACGCTTGTGCATTTTAACGAAGATACTGTGAATCCCACGAAAAGGCACTTCACATCCTGTTCACAGCTTTTCTTTACCCTCTCCAGATTTCTTTTTCACAGTCATTCTAAAAATGTGAATACTCAGCACTGCTGACATTTCCACCGTTTCCGATGCAGTATGTGGGGTTCAAACCACAGGGAGTTAGTTCCCAGGTGAAATTCTTTGTTTCGTCTGTGGAAAATGCAAGTTAGAACTGTTTAAGTTCAGTTTTGGTCCTAGGCATTTTAACTGATTATAGCTGAACTCTGCACAGGTATACTCCATCAGGGGGATCTCTTCAGCTCTTCTCTTCAAACTCAGAGGTGAACAACCCTGAAATAGATGTGAATATAGTGTTCTGAAGCATAAGTTACCAGTTCTATAACTTTTCTGCTTCTTTCTTTTTACTATGCCCATATATTGGAGAAAATACTTTTTTTTTTTCTTCATCCCTTGCATCTTTAATCTTCTGTTGTCTTATAGTTTTCTCTAAGCCTCCCAAATACTCAGTGGTTTGGTAGGTGTGCTAATGGCCTTAGTAACTTCACAGCATATATCTTTTCTAGTAAAACTGAAGAACTGTATTTTGCAAGAATCTCCTTAGTTGTTTTATCTTTAGCCAGCTTCCTAGTTTCGTTTCTAAATCAGAAACTCTTGTCTGGTAGAAGGGGATACTTTTTAAAAGGAGCTTATGTAAACTCTTTGGAGGCTTCATTAATTGTAGTTACTTCTCTAATTAATGGGCTCACTCCATGTTGAATGATTCCTGCCCTGCTAGTAAATGCTTTACATTCCTTCCAGCCACTTCTCTGCTGATGAATAAGAAAGCAAAATGACTTAATGTTTGTGAAAAATTAATCTTCTCTCTCTCTTGTGTGTGTGTTGGGGATAAGCTGGAGGTCTTTGAGAAGGGTTCTCTGAAACTGTACCCTTCACTTCACATTCCTTGCATTCTTTCTTCTCAAGAATAGGGTGTTATGTCTGCATAAAGTCATTTGTGATACAGGGATATATCAGCCTTCTTCATTGATGCATTTTAAATGTCATATGCAAGGGACTTTGTTGTTGTTGTTCTGCAAGTACTTCTATGATTTTTATGATTCTCTGTCAATCTAGTTTTTTTTTTTTTTTTTTTTTTTTTTAATTGTGGAGATAGCAGAGTATGCATGGGGTGTCACAGAACATGCTTCTGAATCCTAATCTGGTCCTGACCTTCATGACAACCTTGGGTAAAGCACTTTGTCTACTTCCTCTCTTTGCTCTTTGTTTCCTGAATATTTAAATGTTGATCCATCAGTGCTGCCGGGACAGTCTGTACCTGAGCAATGTATGTCACTGACGTGAACTGAAGATATCAGCATTCAACATCCTGAATTCAAATACTCTGAAAGTGAATGGTTGAAAACTTTCCCTATTTTAACACTGGGAATCTACTCTTTTCTACTGCTTGGATTTTGTGTATGGAGTTCCTGTGTGGATCACAACCTTATTTTGTAACTTCAAAGACAACCAGCATTAATGCAGCTGGACCAATATGCCTACACACTCAACATTCTTGAGGGAGGACCCTGAAACTCTTCATTTAGGTGACCAGGCTAGCAGATAGAAGGGAAGACTTGTTCTGAATCACATGCATCACACTTTAGATGGGTTAAAACATTTTAGTTGAATCCAGAGCAAAGCCTTGGATTCTATTTTGGGTTGCCTATACAAAAGCAAAGCTCTACTCTAGCTGTTGCTTATTCAGGTCACCAGCAAAGGAGAAATGAATCGAATTTTGTGGCATGGTTGAGAGAACAAATAACCCTTCTGTATCTGCTGGAAAAGATAATTCACCCCTCATCCCCAGAAAGCAGGCAACAGCGAAAGTGAAACTTCTGCTTTTTGGATTCTTACCAGAAAATATAACTGGCCTAATGGTTTTGCATGGACTTTCTAAGGGTTGTTCATGGAGGAATTCACCATGGTGGAAGGTAGGTGCAACTTTATCTGCACTTCAAGAGCTCAAACAGGCGTGGGCACATCACCTACAACCATTTCTAGGGGTTCAAGGAACTAGCATGGGAAACAATTACTTTATGAGTAGTTGATTTACAGTCAGTTATTGCACTTGCAAACACTGACCTCACTGGATTTGGATGAGTACTTGAGTTTGTCAGGAGGCCTTGCAGGGGAAAATCCATTTGAACTTTGTGCTTAACTGCTCACTACCAGAGAACATCCCACTGATTCAGGTGGAAAACTTACCTAGTGAGACCTGTTGGGAAGAACTCAATAGCGTAGGCAGCTGTGAGAATGTCCCGCACATGCGTGCTCTTGGAGCCGAGCCAGAGTATGAATTCGGTGTGGCAAAATTTGATTGGCGTGCATGTTTGTTGGGACTTGTCAAGAAGCAGTTCGAGCATAACTGGAATCCCACCCCTGGCTCCTTGCACAGGCTGCCAAAATTTGCCATTGTAAACAGGTTGCACAACCCTAAGACACTTTCATTAGATAAAGTAGGGCTCCTGCCCTCCTTCATGCCCCGAGCGCCTTGGGGTATTGAGAACGATGGCAGAACAGGATCTGTGGACTAGAGACATACTCGGGATGTTTTCTTGGGTTAATGTTGGAAAGGAGTGAAAAGGTCAAAGTTCGAGTATTGCCTCATCCCAGCAACTTCCTTCCAAATCAAGGGCTGTGCAAGAATAACCAGGTTTAGGTACTTAGATAAGGTTACTCATAAAAGGTGGGGAGTGGGGAGAGAAGGATGAGGAAGAAAATATCACAGAATGAAACCTGCTTTTTGCAAATGCTGCTGGAATGAGCTGCCAGGTATCTGACTCATTCTCCCTGTTGGGTTTTGCTACTGAGGTCGCTTCAGTGCTTGAACACTGGAGACAGTGTGGGGACTGGGCTCACATAGGGAGTTTGTATGGCACCAATGGAAGTGTCCTTTTGTCACCTCCCAGGCTTTACGTTTCCCCAGGATTTTCCCTTCTGTGGTCCATGAGTTCTCCAGGAGCAGCTCCAGCAACAGGGGAGTTTTGCTGCTGTGCTCGCTCAGGCAACTGCTCAGGTCCAGTATGCATTCGCTACATCCTTGTTTTGGTCACAGCCAACTAGGTATACTTAAGGTAAACCCCAAATGAGAGATGAATTAAAGTAATAGCCCAGATTGCAAAGTGTAGCAGTGTAGAGACTTTCACGGTCAGCTCTGCTGCTCTTGCTGGCACAGGGATGGAGCAGAAAATTGGAAGTGGTGGCTTATTGAGATGCCCCAGCAGAAGTCAGTAGAACAAGTGAACTGGATCTGTGCAACTCTAGTTGCTCTACCTGGCACACCTGTGCATGGAGAGGCCTGAACTCTGAGCTGCTCAGGTTCAACCAAAGTCTCTTCCAGAGCCCCCTCAGCAAAATATACTAGTCCAGGCAGAGTGCTGCACTATCAAGTCTGGATGGTTCCGGCTTGTCCAGCTATAACAGCCTGTACAGACATGCCCTTGCATGGTGCACAGACGAGCAACTCCAAGCACGTATTTCCCCAGATCTTAACTGGACTCTGCAAAAACAATCTCTTTAATTAACGGCATAGCAATAGGCCTGATTATGTGCTATCTCTCTCAGCTTGGAGGAAGCAACCTCTGAGCTCCTTTGCTGGGATGATGGCAAAGCACATAGGAACCACTGCGGTTACTGAAATAGCTATCAGCAGAGTTCACCTCCATTGCACAGACAAGAAGAGTATGCAGTTGATCACAGGGAGGCCTTGAACCGTGAGTGGCGATACAAAAACCTCTAGCCAAATCTTCGCCTTATTACAGTCCTCTCCATCCTCACCAGTGTTATTTTAGGAAGAGAGATCCCAGGAAGAGGCACGTTCATAGGCTGAGTGGTCAGCATGTTCTTTGATAGCAGCGATAAAAGTGATCTCTATAGGAGACCAGTAGAGCAGAAGAGTTTGTTTCTAGGAGACCATTGGAGAAAGGCCGATGGAGTTAGGTTTGGAAGGATTTGTGGAGCCACCCTCTGCCTGCTGGAGGGATCTGTGAGCTCCAGTGCTCTGTGCCTGAGGATGTCTCCAAAGCAGAATTTAAGGGATTGAGGAGACAGCCCTGCATAAAGAAACTGTTAACTCAAAGTGATCTTTCCTTCTTTCCCACCTCTTGCTGAGAGTGAAATATTCACAGTGAATTCCAGCAACATAAATCTCGGCTCAATAACTTCAAAAATCTCTCGCTGTAGTTGCTTGCCAGTTGCCTGGGCTCCAGGGCTGGAACAGGCCTCCGGCTGCGAATTTCCTGCGTTCAGCTGCAGGATTCTCAGAGAATTCTTCATGGTACATGGAGCTGCCAAACATACCATGACCTGATTTATGGGTCGAGGTCCTTTTCCTATCGTCTGCACTTGGACACACAAAGAATAGGAGTTATTGTGAATGTGCGTGTTTCCATGTGTCCAGAATGTTTGCATGATGCCCAAATTCCTGAAGGTCCAAAATGAGATCAAACTACCTTCACAAAGACCCCATCAATGCTAAGATAAGATGTGTGCAGGAGTTCTGTCTCTACGGACACAATTCTTCGTGCATATCCAGCTGGATTTTCCCTCTGCTTCCCTTCAAGATGGAGATATATAGGTTCAAGGAATGATCTCCATCCAGAACTGTTAAGCACAAGGACAACACCTCTGGCTTAGGAAGTCCCTGAGCTGTAGACAGATGGAATTTGGAGCAATATCTTGGAATGGGATTTAGTTATCTGTCTGTATCTTTTTTGCTCTCCTAGTCACTAAAGGCTAACAAAGAGAAGGAGATATGAGGTTTTCACATCATCTCCACTGAAACAAATTGATCAGCCAGGGGAATATTTCCCTAGGAGTTCATCATCTTCTTGCTTGATGCTGTCCTTAAACATAAGCTGATGGTCTTCAAGGAGACCAGAGGACTGTCACAAGCAGATTCTTGCTATTTCTCCTATCACTGCTTCAGTTCCTTGGGAGTTAGCTCAGCCGGTGTCTCTACAGCAGTGGATTTTATTTCTAGGTTTTTCTGCATCTCAGAGATCTGCAGAGGTGCCAAGATGGGCTATTTCATGTTCCTTCCCTGCTGTTCAAGTTCCAGGCTTTTCTGCTTGGCCCCAGTCTTCCCAGTGTGGTTTCTTAGTAGACCCTATCAAGCATTCCTTAGACCAGAAGTTCTTTCTCTTACTTGCTCCAGGTCACACCATGTCTTTCCCTGAATTGGGTCTACTGACATTGGATCGAGTCTTTCCCTGTGAGTCCTGAGCCAGCAGGCTTGTTACAGCTGTTCTTACTAGAGCTGTTCAAGTCACTGATTTCTTTAAGTTGGCCCACAAAGCGCAGCCCTGACAGTGTTCAGTGTGAAATGGAAGCATCTCATTTCAAGGTTAGCCTGCTTAAAAGTCAAGTAATCTGGCCTCAAAATAGTTTCAAGCGCAGGCATTTCTGATGAGAGAAAAAGGAGGAGAAAAAAAAAAAAAGAAAGAAAAGAAAGGGAAAAGTCTAAACAAAACACAGCTTCCTTGAAATGTTTTCAGGTTTTTGGTGGAAACTATTCCCTGAGTTTGCAAATAGTTTTGGTAGGCCCAAAACCCGTTTTTTTTTTTTTTTTTTTTTTTTTTTTTTTTTTTTCAGTGAATAAATTATTCATCTGAAAAGCTTCTGTTCCTGCATCACTCCTTGCAGAACCCGCAGCCTGATGTTGTCCATGGGTCAAACCCAACCAAGTGCAGCTGCCACCTCCTGCGCAGACACAATCTATCCCAGAAAAGCTGCAGAAATGCTTCATATAATCCTTTGCGTGGGTCACATTTGAACCTGATCCTTTGACAGTCTGAGTAGTTTGACTACTAATATTTGCTCAATGAATAACTGAAATGTCCAGAGCAGACAACCCTTGAATGCATAGCCCTCTATTGTGGTTTTCTTCTGCGGCAGTATGAATTTCCTTTACTTTTGCCTGTGTTGTCTCTAGAAACCCCATAATAATCATGCTATTATCTCTTACTAAGTGTTGAGGAATGTTGATGTAGGAAAGACCTGTGCTTTCGAGGCAGGTTAGATGAATTGTAAACCTTTGTTTTCTTTTTCTGATCATTTGGCCTTGTCTTAACTCATCTGCTCTGTTTGGACTCCAAATGACTTCTAGGTTTGGAACATGTCTGGGGCCATGCTTTTTTTGGATGTAGTCACACACCTAAGCTGCCCTGGGCTTTTCTAGTTAGGAACTGCTCTTAAAGTTCAGAACCAGTCTGTGTTGTATTTTTTTCCTCCAATAGCACGTCTACGTATTTCAGTAAATTTATTCTCCGTACAGTGATATTAGATTATATCCATTGACTACCCCTTATGCAGCTCATCTCGAATCTGGCTATTGAAACCCCATGCTGGAGGCGCTTGGCTGGTGTCTATCCCACCTCGTGCAGGTCTGGAGCGCTGACTCACCACCCATGTTCTCCTTTCCCCGTCGTGCGCCAGCCTGCACGTCTGGAGCTACGCAGGCGCTGGGAGTCATCCTGGAATCAGTTCAGGGCTGGCGGAAAGAAGCTGTTTTAAGTAGAGCAGGGGAGGGAGGGAACGGTAGCTCTTTCCTCCTGCTCCTCTGCGTGCAAGCGTCTTCTCATTCAAGGCCAAACCAGGCTGGAGCTTTGCTCCTTTCATGTGGAGTTCGATAGAAAGGGAACTGCAGAGGAAGTGAAAAACAATTTTTTTGTTGTTTGTTTTGGGGTCAAGCGAGTGGTTTGAAACCTGTTAGAGATGCATTTACAGAACCTACCCCTGTTGCCTTAAGCACCTCGGTGCTGCAGCGCTGTTGAGGCTTTGCTAGCAAGCACATGATGAACGCAGACAGAGTCACGATCCACTGCTAGCCGAGATGCACAAGGTATGTGACTTCAAGACCAGAACTGCCTTGTGTCTGGCCAGCTTGGAATGGGGCCAGGGGATCTCGATTTACAACCATTTATTTAAACTTGGCCATGGCTCATCACTCTCTAACTTGCTTGAGGTGAAACTAATTCTGTGAAGCTTCAGAGTAATTACTCCGCAGGCTTCAGAAGAGAATTGGCTCCTCGTTAAAAGGAGCTTTGCAGAAAGCTTTGAACAGTCGTCTTTTTAATTTTGAAGAATGCTGGTTTTCCTTTGCTGTCTTTTTCAGCTTTTGCTTTTTATTCCTCTGTTTTCCTTCCTCTCTAATTTCTTCTACTTTTTTTCAAACTTAAAATGGGCCCAGGAAGGGGTGACCAGGCTGTCTTGTTTTTCTTCTGTGAAGGTGAAAAAAAAATGTGGAAAATCAGGAAATGTGCTGTTGGAACAAGACTGATCTTTAGTGCCAGTGAACCACAGTTTGGGGGAAGAAATGGATTTTAATAAGCAGTAACTGTCACTTTTTTGTGTCTTGCACCATTTGGGAATTTGTAAGGCTGTAGGAGGTGGCACATGCTTCCGCCCAGGGACATACGTCACAAGGACATTCACAAGTGAAGCTTGCATTGAAATTGCCAATGAAATATTGACCCCATCTGCTTCTATAACATTTCTTGCAGTACGTCCTCATTCAGGACTGATATTATCTGAAGCAGAGGGCGATTTTCCTCATTTTCAGTGCAGTTGCAAGCAGGACTTTCTTGCAGTGTCTTTTGTTGCAATATCTGTGAAAGGATCTGCTCATCACAGGTAAAGCTGAAGTACAAGAAAGCTACTTACAAAGTGTGTCACTGAGCCTTCAAATTTATAGGGAAATAGCAATTTTACTTCAGCTTCTTCTGTTTGAACAATTGGCATTTTATTTCTAGAGGGGACAAATTTAGGAAAGGTAGCAAACTGAGTCATACTAATCTTCTGTAATTTGTGTGTATGAACAGCTGGACTCCATGTCTCTTTGCACTATATTAGGAGCTGAAGGTCACTGGCATGTCTTTAGAAAGATGATTTTTCCCTAAATTTTAGCAAAGTCTTGTATTTTTAACTATGATCTCCATGTTACCAAAACCTATCATGGGTGTGTGTGCATTTTTTCTTCAGCTCTTCCTGTGATGGTGGCATTAGGAATTGCCAGTCCCATGAAAGAGCCCTGCCTATTAGAGGGAAAATCCTTTCATTTGAAGTTTCCTGTCCATACATGCCTTTTCTTTTTGGTTCATTTGATCACATACTTATTGCCCTTCACTGTGTCCCTGCCTCCCAATATAAAACTGTCTTGTGTCTAAATGTTCTTTCCACTCTGCCCAGACCTGCAAGATTTGACTTTTGAATTAGTTTGAAACCTGGCAGCAATACTGTGATGAACATAAATAGTTTCAAATTCTTATTTTTTAAGCAAACATCAATAGTTCTAAAAACCTCTAAAACAGGGTGAAAAGAAAATGACAACCTTCCCTTTGAAACCTGAATTTGAAGGCAGTTGCTCCTGCCTCTGATATGAGAAGAAGAAGAAAAAAATCCTGACCATGATCCTGATCCATAAATCAGAGACGATTTGGTTAGAGAATAAACTCTATTTTAGGTGGGAATTAAATTTTCTATGGAAAACTTTAATGTTAGCCAAAAGAAAAAAGAAATCCTCCATAAAGTATTGCACCAGTTTTCTTCAGGCTCTTATTTTCTCCTTTGGGTGAGGCGTTCAGCCAGGTCCTCTTCCATAATGCATCACTTAGTAAGGGATAGGAGGCATCGTCAGGATTCCTGGTTGCTGAGCACTGACAGATGTAACCTGGTATGAACTTCCCTTTTTCTATATGAGGTAGACAGAAGTCTGGTTTCTTGTATTAAAAAAAAAAATGCCTTTTTTTTTTTTCCTCTTCTTGAAAGCCTTCATAAGGTACATGATTTCACATATAGAAAAGGAAGGAAACCCGATCATTTCTATCTATGGTAAACAAGTTTCTTCTATCTAAAAAAAGAAAAATTTTTCCATTCACTTCTTTTGGGCCACTTATTTAGGTGCCTACATAGGAACCAAAACATCTAATCTTTACTTGACTGGAACTGAAAATGGCGTGAGAGCTTGTTAGATGGACATGAAATGAAAGAAATAGGTTGTGTCCCTGCTCTCAACCCCTCCTGGCAACCTCCATACATTTGGAACCCACAGGCTGAAAACCACGTTTGTAACTTATCCTTTTCTGAGCTATTTTAGTAGCTAACGTTATTAGTGTTAGTATAATTAGAGGCATTCCAGCTCTGTAATGGATTCCATTCTAGGAGACATGAGTTTGCTTAGCCCTGGGCTTCAGTCAGCTAGAGTTTCCCAAACTGAATGAAAGCTGAAGATCCAAACTTCCTTGGGGTGAAAAATTCAGTTTGTGCTCCAAAGCCTTGTCTATCCTCATTTCCCTTCAGGACTTCCAGCGTTTCAGATGCTGGTACCGTCTCTGGATTTGCAGGACCAGTGCAGACCTGCTGACGTGTTCCCCTGCTTGCTAGGATGGGTGGCCTTTGCAAGTGACCAGATACCACAATGGTGGTCAATGGAGTGCCAAGCTGGTGATCTGAAATAGGGATCCCATTGCTTTTTATTGCATGTAGGGGAGAAACAGTGAGCAAAAAGGAGTCTGGTCAGAGAAAAAGCTGAGCTCTGTGTGTTCCCCCATGTCTTGATGGTGGGTTGACTTGGTCTGATCCTAGCAAAGCTTCATGCTCTCAGAGAGCTTCAAGCAAGGGAGGCTCTGATGTTTTTATTTAGCTGGCAGGGGCTCTGGAGTGCTGAGCTACTCTACTTGTGAGGCCGGTGCTGAGCTTGGGATGAATTAAGATCATTCTGCTGGTGACAGGGGCTTCGTGTGCAGCCTCTGGGAAGGGAGCAAGGCTGCTAGTGGTGCAGCATCTCGCAGCTGGAGAGATCTCCACCAGTTTGGAGGGAGATCTTTCTTTTTCTTCCCAACTCATGGCGCTGCCAAGCAGAAGGTAAAGTCATGAGAAGCGTTGGAGGGGGTAAGCAGGGTGGGAGGGAGTGCTGCCTCTAACCAATGCCACCTGTTCCTGCGCACACAGAATTGCTCTAATTTCTGGCCATCTGTATTTTTACTTTACGCTCTGCCTCAGAGTCTCCTCCAAAAGATTTTTTAAATTACTTTCCCAGCCTCCTCCTTGCAGAGGGAGCAGCTGATTAGTGGCTCCCCCTATTTAATTTTCCTATCTAGACTAATTATTTCTCTTGATGGTCTATTTATCAGGCAAGTTTCCCTTCTGGGCTGTTTTGCTCTGTGATGCTTTTCCAAAGAGGGGAGGAAGGGTAAATAAAAACCAGACAAGCAAACTAGATGCAACTCCATCTATATTGTTTCTCATTAAAATGAATACTAAAATTCTTGGGCCCCTCTCTACTGATGAGCCCATCTTCCCCATAATTTCAATGGTTTCTTGCTCCTTTATCACCCATTCCCTGTCTTTCTATCTATCTGGGGTTTCAGCACCACCTTGCCTGCCTTGCATTCCAGTGCTGTAGATGATCTTGGTCTTGTTGAAATGTTTGGTATCACAGACTTATATCACGATCCTACTGTGTCCATTGAGTCTGAAGTCTGCTTATTCCCTGGAATCAAGAGTAGAAAAAATGACATTTCTTTAAAACTAGAGTCCAGACGATGGGAATGTGAGATGCCTTCAGAAACCATGTTTCTTTAGGTGTTGTTCCTAGTACTGCCTAGTTTAGGGAAGAGTATGGGAGAGAAAGGCTAATACGTGTAATACTCATACAACAACCATCAATAGGAACAAGAACTTCTCCTACAAAGCTCTGCCACAGCTGTAGCGCTTTCTCAGGACCTTACCCAGTAGACAACTGGCTTCCAGTTGCTTTGGTAAGGGTTGAAGCAGGGCTTGTGATGTAACTCTGTGTTCTCTTCTGAGCAGGTCCATCTGGGTGCTGGATGAAGCTGGGAGTTTCCAGGAGTAAAGTTTGGGTGTGTGACTTGGTGCAGTACCTGTTCCTGAACTCTTCCAACCAAGGATTGATGCTTGAGTGGAACAAGACTTTTTAATTCCAGTGGACCCAAACTATGGGCTATCTGACCTCAGTGTGTATTATTATCTAGCTTCCTTTCCTGAGTCTTAAAGCAGAGTCGCAGAGATTGGAGCCGTACTCATCTATTCTTTCATCCATTTTCCTTTCTGGATAGATTGTGCAGTAAATATTTTCTTAAACCTCTTTAGATGGGAACCCCTTGAGATTCCAGAGCTTCAGCATCTGTTGTTGGACTTTATAATGCACCTTATGGACAATACATGTAAATATCTAGTTATGCTTTTGATGCCCTGGGGAAATGAATCTCATAGATTATAGGCTGCTGTTGCTCTTTTATTTTAATCCTTTTAACAGCAACAACTTTCAGTGTTTTAATGTTTTTTACTTTGCTGAAGCATGGGAGATGAAATGTTTTGTGTTCCTGGTTTACTGTGTTGTACCATTCTTCTTTTTTTTTTTCCTTTTTTTTTTTTTTAAAAAAAAGTGATTTACTGCAGCTTTATAATAAACAAAGGTTCACATTGAGCAAACTGGAGAGCACTAGGGAATTTTGAAGCTACCATTCCTTTGGGTGCTAGTTAGCTGGCTGGGGAGTTTGGAATTCACTGCTGGTTGTTTATTGCCTCTTCTACCATTACAACTGGGGCACAGTTGTGTCACAGAATCACAGAATGCTTAAGGTTGGAAGGGACCTCTAGAGATCATTCAGTCCAACCCTCCTGCTCCAGCAGGGACACCTGTCAAATGTTTCCCATAAATAACTAGGCTTAGCTTTATCGTGTCAACCTGATGATCAAGACAGGGTCTTCCTGAATGATATGCTGTTTTCTGAGCCATCACTTTGGCCTAGGTGTTGTCTATAACTCTATCTCCTGAGGTGGGTGTTTACACTAGTGTGTAATGGGGGAAGAGGCCTGGGTTTGGACTATGTTAAAGATTAGTGAAGTGACAGTCTATGGGGCAGTTCTGCTCTGCAGCCCCTGTTGCCTGTTTTGAGTCCCATAGACAGACTGGAAAACAGTTGGACTTGAATGTACGTCTCTCAGTATTTACATCTGGCCCTTCAGGCACAAGCCAAGTACTCATTGGTAGCCTGCAAAGGAGCTCCAAAACTGCTGCTTAGCCCTGGCACTAAAGATGTTAGAAGGTAGGATCCAAAGACTCATAGAATCATTAAATAATTTAGTCTGGAAAGGAGGTAATCTAGTCCAAGCCTCTGCTCAAAGCAGGTACAGTAGGTCAGGTTCTTGGGGTCTTGTACAACTGCAGTTGTCTTGAATGCCTTCAAGGCTGGAGATTACTCCACCTCTGTGGGTGACCTGTCCATTGCTTGCCCATTCTCAAAAAAAAAAAAAAAGTTTTTTGTTTGTTTGTTTTTAAGCTCATCCCATGCTTGTGCGCCTCTGAGAAGTGTTTGGCTCCATCTTCTCTCTATCCTCTCATCTGCAGATGTATGTAAGGTCCCCCCTTGTATTGGGGAGTCCACAATTGGACACGGTGTTGGGGTCCTAAATGCTGAATAAGGATAAGTCCCTTGGACCTGCTGGCAATATCCTTGCTGATACCGTCCAGGATGGGAATAGGATTAAAATTCATACAACATAGTTTTGGCTTCAATAAGTGCGTGATCTGTCTTTGACTTTAATGGACTTTTTTTTGACAGATAGTTTTATTATTGATTACTCTTGCTGTAGTGGCTAAAGGAATTGAGATTCAAGAAATTCTCAGTTGGCTTTCGTTATGTGTTGGATTTTCTGGGAAGGAAACTTTTTTTTTTATTTGGGTGTAAATGACAGTACCCCTTTCACCCTTTTGATGTGTTCTATTTTAAGACTCTAGAGCAAGACTGTAAGACCAGGAGTCCTGCTTTGACTTGGGGAATCCATAATGCAAACGTGACCAGAGACATGGGGTTGAACTGTTTCTACCTAGATGCCTTTGGCTGCTCCAGGCAATAAATGCAGCTGGAGCTGTTCATCCATGTGACGCATGGAGACATAGCTGCCATAACAGTCTGCATGCATGGAGGAATCCTAAAGAACGGATTCACAGTCACATACCATGAATCAGTCTGAACCTTCCTGGAAAAATAGTCTACTTTTTGTTTAGCCATTAAAAAAAAAATCCAACAACCTCTTTTGTTCCGGAAACCTCTGGGCATATTAAGTGAAACCAGATACTTGAGGGTGGGGGTGCTGGGAGAGAGAAGCATACAGGAAAGCAATCAAAATCCACTGGAGGAATTTGTCCTTTCTGGAAGAATATAAACCAGTAACAGAATGTAAACAACCCTCCATATGTAACTTGTAAATCAGAAGTAAAGGGACTGAGTTCCCAGCAGGTCATTGCAAATGGTTGGCTGCTGAGCCTTTTGCTTTTTGTTCATAATTGATTTAATTTAAAATTTGTCATTATTTGCCCCTTCCTGCTCCCACAAGGGGAACCACGAGCTGAACTCTTAAAGCATGGCCTCCAAGTGATGCCTGAGATAGTCATAGTGTATTAATTCTGCCACAGCTGAAGTGCAGCATTTAATAAGGCCTGATGATGCTCCCTTTTGAAATCACAACAATGGCATTATTTGGCCAGGGCAAAGGAAGATCAATTCAGATTTGAGTTCAAAAGACCTTTCCTCCCCAAATGCTTTTCTAGCTGAAGAGGAGGGGAAAAAATAGGTAGGAAATGTTAAAAAGGAAGTGAATGTCTGTCAGTCTCCTCTTGGAGCTACGGACCTTGTGGGACCCAGAGCATTTCAGGCGCTGAAGTGTCCCCATTTGACTCCTTACCCGAAATGTCCACTTGCATGTCCCCATTTACGTCCAGGTTGGCTGGATGCAGTCAGGATCACAAGCCCTCTGAGATGAGTTGGAGCGTGAAAGATGCAACTATCCAAATGCCTGTTTCAGCCTGCAGGATATTTCGGTGGCTTTTTCTAAGGATGGAAAACGGGAAGTATCCAGAAAACGTTTGTTTCGTTTTGTTTTTTTTAAAAAAAGAAGCTATCTTATATTTTATCAGAAATGTCTGTTTCATGTACCAGCCCAAGTTTTGTCTCAGAGTAGGGTTGTGTCCATGAGATAGGTCTTGATCTCTGAGCATAATGCAAAATAGCAGAGATGAAGCAGGGGCAGTGTTTTGATTTTCTAGTGTCTGCAAAGGGCAAACTGGATTTACAGAGTCTTACAAACAGAGGCTAGAACAGATAATTACTTTTTGCTTCTCTCCCGTGTTAAAATGAACACAGGCCTCTTGTTTTTTCTTGCTGTTGACAAACTAGGTGAATGAACAGGCAAACCCAAGCACTGGAATATTTAGGGACTTCACCTGATATCCATTTCAAAGACACCTCCCCATTGCAAGTAAGGTTTAGCTAGGGGCTCATTACTCATCTGCACGATTTCATCTCTACCCCTAAAAAAATTAAAATTAAGATCAGTTTGTACTAATTTGTTAAAATAGCATTTAGCACAGATCCTTTCCAGTCTCAGCTGCTGCGCTGTTGATGTGATGGCTGCAGCTCTGAAAATCCCCCCACGTGTGTGTTCAGGATCGCTATTTGCTTAAGGCAAATCTTAAACTTCAAGAGGATTTGGAAAGACTTTCTCAGAGCCTTGTCTGCCCTTATCATAACAACCGACAGCATTGGGCTCCTGACAACACAGAGGAGATGGAAGATGGGGTGGAAAGCAGCATGGTGGCGGTGAGGGTTGCTGGGCTGATCTCATTAAAAGCTAGAAAGGTCATTTACCTCTTGGGCTGCTGTCACTAGTGCTCTGTGACAGGCTGCAGATGAAATCTGAGAGGATGCTTGTGCTGTTCCTCCCTAAGCTGGCGTGAAGGGCAGGGATGAGTGTGAGTGGGCATCCTTCTTCCCATCAGGAGGAAAGAACTGCCAGGAACTGCTTCGCAGCCTGTGAAAGCAGTGTTGCTGTTTGCCCAAAGCTTTGGGCCTGAACAGGATTGGAAGGCAAATGTATTTCTGGAGTGGGGTTTGGGCAGAAATAGGGCCTGAGGTGCTGCAGCCCCCTGCAGAAGTAGTGCCATGGATGGAGAGGTCCAACAGCTGCCCCTATACTGCCTCTTTTGGACATTTTTGGTCCCAGAGAAACTCTCCCAGGTGGTGGTGGTGGTGACTCAAACTGAAATATTTCACTTAACAAAGACAATTCCCTTTATTTATTTTTTTCTTTTTTGTTGATGCAGGGACTAAAACAATACAGTTGCAACAATTTCTGCAGAATGACTTGAGTTTGAAGAAGTATGTCACTAAACTTGAATCAACTGCTTTTGCACCCAAGCTTAGCCCTAGTGAGAAGCTTTGCAGAAGTTCAGACTTAATTCTAAGCACTTGGTTAATACTGTAATATAGCCCACGAAGAGAGGCCTCTGCATGAGGCTGGGTGGAAATGCGTGTTTCCTTCTTGGGTGTTGTTCATATGGATTCTGCACAACACATTACTCAGGCAAGCACTTTCAGTGGTAGTAATGCCCCCCTGGGACCTATGCATAGTTCATCAGTACTCCCTATCTCTTACAATTATCTAGAGGAAAATATAAAAATTCCTGGTAAAGTTTTTCAGATGATACAATGCTGGCAGAGAGGTCAGGTACGGACAGGACAGTTATACGAGGTGATGGTGATGACTTGGTAGGGAATGCTGACTTGATTATGTTAACGCAGCCAAAGGCAAATTTATACTTCGAAGAAGCTTACAAAATGAGACAGCATCTTGGAAGGCAACTGTTATGGAAAAGTTTGGGGTAAGTAGTAGATAACAAATTCCATGTATATAAGCTACTGTAAACAGCAGGAAATCTATCAATTGTCCATTAAGCCCCCAGTAGCTAGAATAACTAACAAGGACATAGCCTGTAGGAAAGGACATCTGAGGTTAACTGGAGGGGAACTTTTATGCTGGAAGGTCTGTTAAGTATTAGGACAGACTGTAGGTGGGTGGAGTGAGGTGAGGAATCTCCATCCGGAAGGAGTGTGATGTCTTGTGGGAATAAGTAGTCCTGTGAGTGCAACCAGCTGAGCTTTCCTGGATCCTCTGGGCTTGGAGGCTGGCTGGCTTTTCACTTTTCTGTCTGAGAGGTTTACTTTTTTTTTTCCTTTCTTTTTTTTTTCTTTTTTTTAATTGGAAACCCTTTCTTGTGCCTGCAAAAATCAGGAGCGTGTGTGGGTGCCGCTGTCCGAAGAACAGATTAGCCCCCTGAAGTGCTGTGGTCAAAGTTCCCAGAGGGGCTGGAAACATGGAGATGCAAACCATAGAGCTTCAATGCTGTAGGATTCTTATTCATGCTGCAAAATTTATTATTTTGTATAATTATTTTGGTCTTTTAGGAACTCTTTCTCGAAAGGCTCAGAGAAGCTATGTTTCCTTTTTTTCCCACTGTGTTCTTTAAAGTACTTAAACCATCTTGCTTTCTCTTGCTGAAGGGAAGAAATCTTTTTGGCTATGTCTACACTAGCAAATTAATTGCTCCTGGCCCCGAAGGCAATGACATGGGGCAGCCTATGTCCCTGTTGTGGACAATTTTGTTCTGCAGAACAGACTGGCTGCATCCAGACTGGCTGTTGGGGATGGGCCCTAACTCAGGCTAACTCCTGTTCAGGCAGAGCATCATTTGGCCAGTCCCAAAACTCTGATGGGGCTGCTCGAGGATGGCAACAATATTGATGGTAGCATTCCAGCACCTAGGAATGGTCCCTGATACTGTTTAATTTATGAGTGCAGATGTAGCCTTTGTATATTAGCAGGATCTAGTGCTCTCTGGTGGGGCAAATGACTACTATGATAGATAGTGATGGAGGTGAAGCAAAGTCAGAGGATGCTGTGAGATGGTTCTTTGCACCGTGGTGAGTGGTGGGACTGGTCTGCTCTTTCATGATAGATTCATTCAGACCCTGAATTTACCCAAGAGACAGGAAAAAAGCAACCACTATCCTTCCTCAATATTGACATAGACGTATTTTTTAGTCGTGAACTGGCAGAGACAATATTATTATCTCTTATATTATCTCTTCTTGAGGAAAAGTTACCACTCTTGTGGGGTTTTTTTTGTTTGTTTGTTTCCCAGGCCAAGATTTTGGCTGGTCTGAATCAGAATAGCACTACCAATGCCAGGAAATTGTGCTAGCTTCTACCAGCTGGGACTCTGGCCAAGGATGTGCAGTTGTTCTCAATTTGCTTGTGCTGCTGAGCAGTGGTGAGGAGCAGTTCTGAGGATGTATTTCAGCTGCTATAGGTGTTGTTAAAGCTATAGTCAAAACATCTATAATTCTTTGTCTGAAGCCTCCATGCTCTGGTTTCATACACAGACACTGTAGATTTAAGGAAGACATCAGCAGAGAAAGGTCATCCTCAAATGAAGTAGAACTAGTGGCTAACTTGGGACTTGGAGGTTGGCCCATTTCTCAGTATGATCCATTTTCTAATGGGGATATACCTGTGCTGTTGGTTGCTGCCAACTACAACATTAATTTGTCCTTGTTATCTCTGCAGAGCAGCTGATGGCTGGAAGAGATTTGGGTTACAACAACTTCTGCTCCTGCATAGCTACATGTGTGCACTGGGGGTGGAAGGGAGTCTCTGAAGGAAACAAGAGAGGTTTGCAGCTTCACGTTGCCAATTCATCAGGGCTTTTTTCTTCTCCAGAGGATGATCCCAGAGCCATCACATTTCCTGGATCTACGAGCCTGCAGGAGTTTACCCTCTGTTAAAAGCAATGCGATTTGCGCATCTACTTTTCTTTAGGGTGCTGGTACCTGATTCTATATGACTGAAATCAGTGAGAAGTGCGTCATGAATAACTGTGGGCACAGGCACAGACTCTTGGAAGCATTGGTTATTAAAGCAACCTGTCCAAAAGAAGGCTCTAAAATAGATGAGTAGATAATTTCTGACAGTTAATGACCTACTAGAAGATCTGAGAGCTTAAGGGCCCTTCATCTAGGAGGTCATTAAATGCCAGACCCATTAACTGTCATTACTGCTCTTACTATCTTTGGAAATATAGAAATGTTCAGGAAAAAAAAACAAAGACCTTTTTGAAATACTGTAAAAGTTGGAGGCTAAACTGCACATTATTATCTATGCACAGAAGAGGATCAGAATCTCCCTTGCCCTATGACCAAGAGATTTGTCCTGAGACAGGAAGGACCCTATCCTTCAGTAGCATCCATTCTGACCAGATACTGCTCTGAGATGAACATCTGGTCCTAGGGCACCAACAAAAATACACCAGCACTTTTATTTTCAAATTTCTTCTAGTTTAGAGGTCTAATTCTGAGATGCAGTTATGGTCCATGAAGTGTCTGGTCTATTTTCAATGAGACGTCACATTTTTCGTGAAAAAGGTATACAGCCCTTAATTTCTTCTGCAGATGAAACAGGCAGACCAAACACATTTATTGGATATTTTTCCTGTGTCTCAGATAGTTAAGATTAAGGAAAGAACACTGGTATTTGGAATTGAAACAATTAGACTCTAACTTTCCTATTCTGTATGTAATTTTCATACCATTACAAATCTCAGATTTCAGATATGCACTACCATAAGAGAAACAGCAGTCACAATTACCATTCCTCAGCAGTGGCACAGATAGAGTTGCCTTGGATTTATCTGAGCATAGGCAAGTGCAAGGCCATTGGTAGATTTCTGTGGCCTGCAGCAATTTATTGCTGGTTAGGTGGCTCATGGAGGGAGAACTGGGACCCTTCTTCATTTTCACTCACTGTAGAGGAAAAGTGCTGCTTGTCAGTGGGAGAAGATCCTTTCTAGAAATTTCCCAAATTGGAGAATTTCACTGCTCTCAGTAGAACTTTGCTGGGGTAGAAATGGTAAATTAAAGACTGGTGCTTTGTGGCCATGACATCTTTTCCTTAGAAGTCTCGTTGTCTAAGGCCAAAAAACAGCACTGGAAAGGCAAAATATTACCCTACAACACCAAGTTGTGGAGAAGGGTGATAAATCCGCACCTTAGCTTTTGTACCACTTACTCCGTTCAGATGAGCAGTGGTGGCCTTGTTCTTTCGTGAGTTTGATGGATCTTCGAATGTCCTTAGAGTGAACTGAGAAACTACCCTTGTGTTTTGTCTTGCAGCTCAGCCTGGCCACATTGGTCTTTCACTCTCATTGTCTATGTTAAGTGAGTGCTCAACGGATTGTGCTGCTCTTAGATCTTTCCCTACTTCTTGGGAGGATTGGCCTTGTCTCAGTGGGCTCTGTGCAAACACCTGGCCTTTCCATTAAGAAAGTAAAAGGACACGTGCAGGGTCAGAGTAGAGCTGAGATTAGACATTAGCCTCTGGATTCCCACTAAAAGGCATTGACTATCAGACCTGGCCTCTGAAAAATGCCCATGATATAGTTCCCCGTTTCTCTTTACAAAGCTAATCTTGTTCATTTGCACCATGCAGACACAATTTCCACTATCCTGCTCCCACAGCAACAACTGTTGCCTTTGGCTTAGATTTGAAAAGGTTTTTAGGTGCTCGACACCCATAGCAGTCAGCAGAAATCAAATGCCAGAATGCCTTTTTGGAGCTGGGTCTGCCTCTGCTTTGAGAAGCTGTCTTGTTTCTGCTGGAGCTAATATGTCTGGTGGGAGGCTCTGAAGGTTCAGAGTCACTGTTTTTTTGGTTAAAAGATAAGGGTATCTCTCTGTTGTGTCTACCGGCTGGTTAACCAAGCAGCCAAACAGACTCAATCAAATAGCTGTGGCTTTTCCTACTCAGTGCAATCCTAGGTCACTGAAACAAGACTTATTTTTCCCCATGTAGCTTCTTAGATGTAAAACTAATTTTATCCATCATTTGGAGGGATCTGGCTATGGTGAAAACAGTGAAAACAAATGAACTGCTGTTCATTTGTTGTCTTTCTGCTTAGTGTCTTAATGAGAGCTAGTTCTCACTTTGATACTCCATCTTTGGATGGACCAGCTGAGGTCCACATGGTTCATACAGTGTTCCCAGAATGGCGAATTTCACAGTATGCAACCTAACACTTGAGATGTGAAACCTCCATGACTCAACTTACCATTGCCAAGCAGGAAATGGATGATGGTTTTTAGCAGGTTCTTCAGAAACAGCCTATATCCCCCTCCACTGACAAAACAGCATCTGGATGCTGAGACAAGGTTGCTGTGTGACCTGATGAAATCAGGTTTTATATGTTTATTTCCAAATGACATTCCTGCATAGAAAACTTACCCCAATATAAATAATGAAAAAGCATGAATTATTTTTTCTCCCCTCACCCTGAAAAAGAGGTTTTGACTGGCCTGAGACAATCATAAGTTTTTGTTTTTTGTTTCTTTCTGGCTTAAGCCAGCAAACCAAAGATGTAAATACATACACTAGGTAGCCGAAATTTCTGGTCTGATAAGGGAAGATGAGGCTGTTTTTGGCTCGCATGTCTTCTCCTTAGAAGACAATAAAGGGGAACCTTGCTCAGCTACTCGGTCCAAGAAAGCTTGGAGGTGCATTTCCAGGGTCCATGGGAGCATGGGGACAATTTTGGGAACATGAAATGGAAAGAGGTGAAGTGACTGTAACAGTGGGAAGCAATAGGAGCTGTGTGCTTATGCAGGGGACTGGAAACCTGCCCATCTCTGACTAATATATATATATATATATACTTATTTAGTCCTTCCCAGAACTGGGACCTCCCTCAGGATTTGCTGCAGATAAGACTTGTGGGAATGCTTCGTGGTGACTTTGTCTTGCCACCGCAGCAGTCCTAGCCAGTGCTGCCTAGCACTTGGCTCAAGGTTCCTCTGGGCCTTGCATGGTTCCCTGTAATAATTATTATTATTACTATGAATTTGGTGTGCCTGAAATACATGAGGGTTGTGTTGTAGCCCACTGGAGAGCTGATTTTTATAGTATATTGTGAGGTGTGTTGTGAGGGTGTAGTAAGGTATTTGAGAAGGTTAGAGGAGCATGGAGGATGGAGAGCACCAAACCTGAGAGACATTCATCTATATATATCTAGGCAAAACCTGGAACGAAACAATTTTACAGCTGTGCTTGGATTTCATTTGAAGAAGAAACTGGTTAATCCCATAGAAACAGACTAGGAATAAGCAGGAATGACCAGGGACACACGATCTAGGGGCAAACTGGGTTGCTAAGCTGTTGACAGTTTAGACATTCTGGGTGGATATCTAGAAGAGGACCTCAAGGGGCTGCCCAGAGACTGTGACCTGAGTGATCACTTAACTAGCAGTGTTGGACATCAGTACTAGCTGCAGCAACTTGCGTGTTCTGCCAAACACACCTGAAAAGCAGCATAAATTCGCCTCTCCTTCCTCCTGCCCTGACTCCTCCAAATCTGCCTTTGGTGTCATGGCATGGGGCAGATGTGCCCTTGGAGACTTCTGAGAAGAGGAAGTATCCCCAAAACTACCTGGGAGACTTAGGAGCCTGCTTACCCTGGGTTTCTGGTATCCAGCTGCATTGCCTTTGCTGGAGCGGAGTGAGAGGAAACAAGGCTGTTCAGCTTTCAGGCATTTTGACAATAGTCTATTTTCTCTAGGCATGGCCCTTGCCTCTTATCTAATATGATTTTATTTCCCCACATGGGGTACAGCTGAGGCAGGAGGTTTATAAGCAGGAAGGCATTTCCCCTCCCTGAGCATGGCTTGGGAAGGGGGAGGGAGAGGGGAGGTGATTTTGTGGCTCACAGACTAGGGGGGATCCAATGTGCCAAGCTACATCTGTGGCTCCTGAGAAATCAATTAGTGAGGAAGGGGAGGGGTGGTTGGCAAAACATGTGGTTAAAAGGAAAACATCACAGAAATGGGACGGAGGGATGTTTTTGAAGAAGCGGCACTGCTGGAAGATGTGGACTCAGTGGCTCTGTTTGTGAGATAGAGACACCCACGAAAAGGTTAATCAAAATATGTTAGGGAAGGCTGCCCTAGGATCTGGGAAGCCAGCTGCTAATAAAAGAGACCGAGAGACCGCACTCATCCTGCGCTGAACAATATAGCCCAGTATCTGTGGTATGCAGTGGCAGAGAGTGGGGAAAATGCACATTTGGCAGCGCTGGAGCATTTTGCAAACTCCATTGGAGTAAGCTGGAGTACTTGGGCTTGCTTTCAAACTCCGGTTCCCTCCCTGCAAGTCTGGAAGATTTGAACTGCAGTGTCCTGGTATTTTGGGAATGAATGTGTCCACAAGAATGGGAACAAGCACATTTCTAAGGCTGCTCAGGGTGGAAGTGGAACGTGGTGGAAAGGTCATTGGCTCAGATGGTCGGCATGAACCATAGTCATAAACAGGGAACTTCCCCAGTACCAGCTCTTACTCCTTGGACTATGCAAGTATTTTAAATTAAATAACTCCTGGAGTCCAGGTCTCTTCATTTCCGGATTAGAAACCTCATCCCTGGTTTTTCTGTTGTACATTGCCTGTGCTTTGGTAAGTCTCTAACTCATTTCTTTTTCACTGGAAGATACTTAAAGGAGGGATACTGAGAGAAATTTTATTGGTTGTGAATTTTCTGTTCCCTCAGCTTTGTTCTGGCGTAATTATGCGTGTGACTGTGAAGGAAAGCCTGACCAAGGAACCAAACGGACTGAAAATCTGTCCTGTCCTTATCTTTGTCCTGCTGGAAGAGCTCCCCGATCTTGTTTGCCTGTGGTTTTATGAACTCTTGTGCTGGTTCTGAAGTGGAGAAGAAATATGTGGCTAGGGGCTGTGAGAGAGACGTGATGACACCTTGTACCCGCTTGTACTCCAAGCCTGGCTTGAAAGGACTGTAAGGCTGAGTCTGCCACTAGGTTGGTAGACTGCAAAATGTGAAGTGGCATATAGTCTCCTTCCCCAAGCAAAAGGAAACTGAACCCCCATTTCCTACATCCTTGACATCTGCTGCAACGTCTGCTTTGCTTCTGTCTACAGTGACATTGTGACAAACCTGTCATCCAGGTAGGAATGGTAGCCATGAGTTCAGAACTGTCCCCACACCTTTCCCCATATGGTTATACTCAGGGCAAACATCCTTCTAAGCTTCATTCATGGTGCAGCTATCTAACTCGCTGGGTTGGTCTGGCCTGTTTGGGTGGACCTTGATTTTGCTATTCATTAAATTCCTCTAGATTCTTTTCTGGTGTCTTTCTGGCCACTGCTTCTGTGGTTTCTGGGTGATGATCCTGGTGTGAGGGGGGAATCAAGCGGACACTTGGCAGGGCAGAAATATGTGCTTCTGTGTGCGAGGGAGGAGGACCTGGGAACCAGAGCTGCCGATGCTGTGATAGTGTCCCTGTGAGAGACGGCTCATCTGTGGGTGTGAGAAAGGAATATTTGGAAGTGAGCATGCGTGGGCGTGAGGTGTGTGTGAGAGTGTGCATGCATTTCCATCCCCACACTTAGAGAACTTTTCTGAGCACTGCAGTGTTCAAACAGGCCCCAGTTCCCAAAATAATCAACCCATCTTGAAGGCTGCAAGGTCTGTGGACACCTGGAGAAGACTGTTTTCCTTGAAACAAATTTTAAGCAGCTCCTGCTGGCTAACACAGCTGCTGAAATGTGGCTGTGGTGGGAGCAGCAGCAAGGTGTGCTGGAGGTCAAGGCAGGTGCGTTGGGTCTGGGACATTGCAATGACCCCTCTTCACTCCTCTGGGGCTTTCACAGATGGAGAAATGCAACCACTCTCCATCGCTGTCCACCGTGCCCCAGCAAGGACATGGAAGAGGTTTGATTGAAGACCTGTGCAATTTGGACTGGGCTCTAGGCGGCTTCACAAGCTCCTGTAGAAGCATAAAGTCACATCCTAATTTTTATGTTGCTATGACATGGTTTTGTTTCCTTCCCCGGTTTGAGTGATCATTTGGCTCCAAAAACCTATACAAGTACCATATGCTCAGTGTGACAACACAGGTTTTGGGGGGTCATGTTCCTGGGCTAAAATCCATGTGCACTTACACTACGTAAACCCTTTTTATCCAAAATGTATATATGTTGGCATCTCTGCAACGGGGATAGGGTACTCCCTCCCTGTTCTTTTTCTCACCAGCCTAAACCCCCTTTCATGGCAGGGAAGGCATGGGTTCAATTCCTTTTTCTATTAAAAGAGTCCAAGCCACATGTCCTACCACCTTCTCCTATCACCTGCCCCAAGGCTATGCAGAGTGGTGGCAAGTGCCTCTTCTTCTCCCGTTCCCCTTTTTGGGGAAAGCTCTTCCACTTTGAAGCAGGGAAACACCAGATCCACTGGGTCATCAAGAAAGAGGAGGCACGACTGTATGTGCTAGTGCTTGGGGAAAGTCACCTGGGACTGGGGAGTCCAGAACTCTGGTTCCTGCTCCAAGGACTTCTATATATTTGAAAATTAAACAACCCGTGCTGCTGGTAACTAGAATTCAGGTCTCCCCACTTCCAGGGGAGTGCCCCAGTTTCAGGGCTGCAGAGTCATGCTCACTCTTGTCCTCCGGAGCTTCAGGTTTTGAGTTTTTTCTGCTGAGAAGCTTCCTCGGAAAGGGAGTGTGAGCCCATCTCCACACTCTGCTATTGGGGCAGGGCACTGCCCTTGGCAGGTAGGGTTTGGAGGATTTCTGCCTCCTACATTAGAAGGAGGTGGGCCGTGGTTTCCCAGACCTGGTGTGCACTCTCTAACCTTTCACCTGTTAATTGGGTGAGGAGTCCAAGAGTTTTGCCTCCTACTTCTGCCTATTATGGGCAGCTGCTGATGTGACATGGCATGTGGCTTGGTAGGTATGCAGTGAAAATGCCTACGGGCCAGGACTTGGAGGCGACACAAGGAAGGAATGATGCTTTGGCCAGGCAAAGCCTACTCAGACTGAGAAACTCCCAAGCATGTCCTAATGCCGTGCTCCTGGGTGGGGAACACCACTGTAAAAATGTAGGTTGTTCAGGGACTCCAATGCCCCCAGGGTGATGTGGTAGCTGAGAAAGGGTGTGAAAATAAAATCTTGGAGATTTTGGTGACTAAAGCATGCTGGATTTGGGCATGTGTGAGACTGGATCTTTTTCTTGTTCCTTTATCTTGTTTAAAGGTCTTGCAGTCTCCAATGCAACCCCTCAGTGAGGCCCCTTGGAAAACAACATGGTCTAAAGCAATGTTTCCGTTTGAGAGCTTTGCAGCACCAGTTGGATGCATGGGGCCATAAACAGGAATGCTTTGATATTGCTTCTCTTAGGGATGAAGAGCAAGAGAAAAGCCTTTGTCCAGCTGCCCCTGAGCTTGCTGCTCCCAGTTGCCTCAGCTTTTCCTCTGTCTTTTTAATGTTTTTTATAGCAGACCCCTAAATCCTGCAAGAACTGTCACCCGATCCTGTAAGATGCTGAGCTCCCCTCTTGAGACACAGAGGGTCCCCAGCTGTGGTTACGATGTCCGTCTCCCAAGTTCTAGTTCAGGCTCAAGCATGGAGTCAGTGCCTGTGGGCAAATCACTTCCACCTCTCTAAGATCTGGCTGTAAAACAAGGCTAATAACACCAAATTACCTACCTGTGAGAATTAATGAGATCATACTTGCTCAGCCCTTTGAAGGCATGAAGCATTACAGAAGCACTGGGGCGTTATTACAGAGTGTGTTTTTAATATACGTCTAGTTTCACTTACAAATTGGAGTTTTGCTCCCTTTTGACTAAATGGCACTAATTAGACATGTAGGGTAGGAAATAAATGTTTCCAGTGTTACTCAGGCTGGAAACCAGTTAATTTCAGGGTTCTTTGGTTTAATTGCATCTGAAAAGACATTGAGAAAACGTGTAATGAGCTGAGAACGCTTTAACTTTGTTTTTATTGTTCCCTAAACTCTTGCTCCTGCTCAATCACAAGATGCCAGTAAAATAGTGGAGAACCGGATTGGAGCACTATTTTTCCTTCTTTTTTGTATGTCAAGGTAAAATAATTATTAGTTATTCAGTTTAACGTAGCCCTCCTCCTCTATAAATCTCTGAGCACTTCACAAAAGCGAGTACAACCTTACCCTCATTTTACAAAATGGGAAACAAAGCAGAAAGAGGTTGCAGGATTTGGCCAGGGTCAAGTATATAAGGCCTTGTCTACGTGAGAAACATATGCCAATTTAGTAAAACAGGTGAAAAACTCACTGTGGACGCTTACCTCATTTTAAGTGTTTTTTCGTTCTCACTTCAGTCAATTCATATCAGTTTAGAATGGCTTTTCGTGACTTTAAAGTGGAGGGTTCCCGTAGCCTGGATTGGTTAAGCTGAAACAAATTCACCCCCCTAACTTGGGTTGGTCTCTATAGACTAACTCTCAGTGGCAGAGGTGAGATATGGGAGACCTGAGGTACAGCACATTCTGCTGCCTCTCACTATTAGAGAAATGATTTCCCTTTGCAGGATTTGATTAGGTGACCTTGGAACAGAAGTCCACACTGGGCCACCTCCTGACAGCATTTGGATCAGTGAGCATCACCAGTCAATGGAAATACTGTAGAGACTTTTCTTACCGATATAGCAGATAGCGGAAACCACTCTTCAAGTCATGTTTTAGATCCCTGAGCTCCTGGTTTAGAGAACTACTTTTGGACTTAGCTGAATCTGGTGATGTTTTCTCCTGCTCTCCCACGGCCTCACTGCCACTCATTCCAGTTCACCTGGGAATGCTCAGGACCAGCACATTGTTGAGTGCTGTCCAGAGGTCTGTGTGTTTATATGGACAATTGAATGCCACAATGCTGGCCTGGTTCATCTGTCAATTAAAAAAAAGCAAAAATAATATAAGCAAAATAGAAAGAATCCTCAAAGTTTGGAAAATTAAAGTTTTTTTTTTTTAATTCCAAGCAGAGAAGTGTCCACATGTTTTTCATTTATATCATTTCCAAATCTGAAATGAGATTTTTTAAATCATCCTCTGTGTCTCCCTTCCTACTCACTTCTTTGAAGAGATTTCGTGAGGAATGATGATGTCCAATTTTAAGTCAGGTATGTTATAGTCAAGGAACCTGAGCTTTCTATAGCTAGAGAAAGGTTCTGCAAATACTGTCCTAGCAGGTTATTTTGATCCAAATTTCTGACTTATGATTATGACTGCAGAATTTGAAAGAATATTGTCTAATATTCTGCAGTGAATTTTGTGCTAAAAATTTAATTGTAAAAAATTAGCTGCAGAAATATCTGCTCTCTTTGTACAGAACTTAACATAGCTCTGCCTTGCTCAGTGAGTGGGAATTGCAGATATTATGATCATATGTTACCTGAATCCTGCCCTTTCATTTTCAGAATGAAAGTTTGGCGTTCTTCAGACAAAATGGTCTAGGGACATGGGTTTTTTGTTTTGTTTTGTTTTCTAAAATCTCATCTTTTTTGCTCCTTTGTGAGTTTTCCACTCTTCTTGGAGCCAAGCTCTGTCTCTTCTTGGAGACAAACTGGAGAGAACGTAATAGGGCTGACGTGAATTTATTTTAATTTGGTGTCTTGTTCAGGCTGCTAACCTTTGGAAGAGTATGGGCATACCCTTACATAGGGCCAACAGAGACAGGACTCTTGGAAAACAGCTCTAAATCTAAGTGCTTTAGTTTGGTGAAGCATGTTAGTTTTATTTATTTATTATAATGGGGAACTCATAAAAGCAAGTGAGCACATTGCACTATCATGAGGCAGTCAGTTTGAGAAAGGCACTTCCACTATAATCACTCAAAACCAGGCCTGGTCTGCATGTGGCAGTGTGGTATTCAGTGGCTTTATGTTTTGTTGTAATCTTGGAACAATCATGACTAAATAGACAGTGGAAAGAAATTCCTTTGCTTTTCCACCACATCATCCCTGGGGAATATAATGAGGAAGCCCCAAGTTGCACAGTCAGGTGGCCTCTTTGGTGAGCCTTAGGAGAGCTGTGGTTTGGTCTGAGGGGCATTTGGGAGTGGTGAATGTGGTTTTTGAAACAAGTGGTGGGCAGGAATCAATGATCAGGATCTCTCCAGACTCTAGAAAGATTTAGAAATGTTGGAATCTGATCACTGGACCAGTTTGCAGCTGACTGGTGGGTGCTCAGAGAAGATGACTGGGCTTCCTGTGGCAGGCATTGTAATAGGACAATTTGGGGCAGATTTACTGAATTTGGAGACCCAAGAGATCCTGGGATCAATGTCCAGTTCTACAAAGACTTGCTCTGTGACCAAGGCACATTTCTTACCTGTACATTGGGGTTAATCCTTCCTCCCTTTTATTGTATATGGATCATTAGCAGTACTTCCATGGTGTCTTCATGCTACGTGTCTTTTTTGTCATGGAGCTTTTGCTCTTTTGTTTGCTGAAAATGTATGTCTTGTGAAACATTTATGCAGCTATATTTTCATGCTAACTTCTTAAAAGGAAGTAACAGATTCTGTCATCTTCTTTTTCTAGATGAGTACTGGCAGTTTAGTCAGAGAACAAAATCATCTGGCAAGAGACACCAAGAAGGTACAGTGTAAAAAGACATTTTTTTTTTAATTGCAACTCTCTACTAGTCTGGAGGTTGAAATCCATGCCTATCAGAAACTTTATGTAATTCTTCGGATTAATTTTCAACTATGCATTCATTAGCCTGGACAAGGGAATGGTCTTCCTTAATCTGGAGATTGTGTTAGAAAGATTTTGTTTGTTTGTTTCCAAAGCCAGGGAAACCAAAGAGACAATAGGACACTGCATGATACTCACTGATGTCCTAATTTACATTCCTTTCATAATGCAGGGGGCCATAAACAGGAACTGCCTTTTGGAGTTGCTGCCCTTGTCTAAGCCCTGCCGCATGGCTGGCTGGCATGCTCACAAGCACCTACTATCTTACAGTATGATGATTAGACACCATTGAAATCTATGTCCTTTTTTTTTAATTTTAAAAATTCTAGCTGTTAACTTCAGTGGTTCAGGAGCATTTAATGAGTGGCTCAACTGTCCATGCATGGTCATCTAATCGGAAAGGTAACTTTGTGAACCAGTTTAACAGAGCTGACTTGACTTTGTTATACCCTGCACTGGACTGATTCATAAATATATATGTTTTTTAAGGTTCGTAGAGCAGGTTTTGCTGAGAGGCTGAGGTATACTAGTCTTTATAGAGCCTAGCCCTTATTGAGAAATCCTGAGGCTCTGGATATTTGCTAATGGTGATATCAATCCTCTCCCTTCCCGTGGCTTTTGAAAGCAAGTGGAGAGAGTGCTGGCCCACACCGAGAGCAGAGGTGCAAGGGGATGGTGGTGCCTGGGTGGAGTCCCAGACAGCACCTTTCCTGCTCCGGAGCACGAGCTGTGAGTACCATGGACAGCGGTGGGCGGCGTGGTACGTTCACCCACTTGCTGGGGCATGGTCACAGCACAGCGATCTTAGGAGCGTTGTAGAGGGGACCTGCAAGCATTGGTATAAACAGTTGGCACATAAAGAGGAAAAAAATCTATAATAGCAGATATTTGTGCGAAACGGGATTTGACAGAGGAAGAATAATGTTGCTGGGGGTGGGAATCTACTAGCAATTCTAGCACTAAAGGGTCTAACAGGAGCAAGCTTTAGCCTGGGCAGGCCACAGAGCTTGTGCTTATAGTTAAAAGATCACTTAGGATGGTGTCTATATGACCACCTGAGTGGAAGTAGTGTTTATGCACAGACCCGGTGCTCAAATGCCAGTGTCCCTCTAGGCTTGTTCCACAGTGCATGTACACTAACAATACCCTTCTGCTCACTTGGAGGGAGGAGCGCTGAGGGAAGATTAGCAAAATCTTTTAGGTTGCATGTTAAAACACTTATAAATTAATGTATAAAAAAAGAACCACCTTTGAGTGAAGGCATGAACAATATAAAGCAAAGTGGCTGTAGATATTAATCAGGCTTAGTGGAGAAAGCAAAAGAGCTTGAACTGCAAAAGGAACATAATTGCAAAACCTCAGGTGAGAAACCCACCCCCAAGCATTATTCTGCTACACCTCCTGATCAGGACATTGGTGCTGAGTGCAGAGAACTGAGGACATCAAAGCAATACCTGTGCATAACCAAGGAGTATTAATAATTGCTGAGAAACTAGTTTAGCAATCTCATAAGCACAGTGCTTTAGAAAGTGGTGCCAGGTCCTCAAGTTATATATACAGCCAACAATGCAATGGAAATTGCCCAGATTTCTCCTGCTTTTGGTGGATGTTATGTAGTAGATTCAGGACAAATTCCTTTTTTTTTTCCCCCCTTTGCCTTCCCTTTGCCTTCCCTTTGCCTTCCCTTCCCCCTTTTATTTATTTATTTTATTTTTACAAGAGATGAGCACTTGGCCATCAACTGATTGCTTTTATGGTTGCTTCTTGGCATAGTTATGTTTAAAGGGTAATTTGCCTTATACTGTCAGCAAACATAAATAAATGCCTTTGGGGCCCAGTGCTTTGCCATACGCAAATTATACTTCTGGCCATACCAGCCTTCTATGTAGTGTGAAGCTGAGCTGGAACTGGCCCTTTCTGTGACATAAACAAAATTCATACCCTTTCAGAATATATTTCAAATGTAAAGAATATCTTCATGGTGTTATATCTGTTTGGTGTCTGAAGGAGTAGTCAGTGTGGAGCATTCCTTCTGGGACCAGCAAAGGATGCTTGCAGTGGCAAGGTAAGTTGGGGCACTGTTGTTCTGGAGTGCATCAGCACAGCTGTTCGGGTGCTAAAGGGACACTATTTGCTCTGTATTTTTAATTTATTTCTTGAGGTCCCACTTAAAATTATGGTCTGATTTTGCTTGGTGCTGTATAAACACAGTCCTTGGCCTTAGTCATTTGTAATCCACACGAGGACAAAACAGACGAAGGCTGGATTTCAGACTATTTTTTCATATGGGAAATAGCTCAGGTTTTGCACTGCCCAGTCACTGCAGATTGTATGTGTTTCTGAAGAACAGGGCAGGCATTACAATATGCTGTGGTTCAGAGGCAGAGCCCTAAGGAGAAACAGAGTTGTTCAGCTGGTGCTGAACCAGAGCCTTGCACTGGTGCTGAGTGATTGGGAAGGATGCACTTGGCAGAGGCTTCTTTCTCATGTTTGGGATCTGAATGGAAAAAGCATGTATTTATAAGGGAAATAACATTGTGATTCTGGAAAGGGTTAAGTCTTTGGGCTATTCTGCCTCTCTGAAGTTTGAGGAACTGGTAGGGTGTTGCCCCTGCAATGCTGGATCACACTGTTGGGTGTGGTCACAGCACAGCTGGATGGTCACAGCATCTGCATCCTTCTTGTGAAGAAAAAAATGGTGTGAAGGGCTCTGACCTTATAAGATCTTGGGCTTCCCATGGTTGCAATCTGAACCTGGTTTGCTGTAGCGTGTAAGATTCTCATACTGTCTCCTTATATTACTAATGAATTTTCTAATTAATATAGATCCACTTTTTGGTCCTTTGTAGGATCAGAATTTTATTTGGGCACCATCAGTTGGTTCTCTCTGGGTGCTGTTCTGTTAGGCAATGCTATACCTACCTCCAAAGATTTCATGGGACCTTGGGGACAGGCTTCCTACATGCCCAGACAAGCATTGCAAAAACTCTTTCTCAGTGCAAGTTTCCCACAGCCAAAGAAATTCCTTGCTGGGGCCACACCTGCCTCTGAACTTGTTTAACACCAGCCTACTAAATAGGTGAAGCTGATAGGGACTAGAACGCACTGGAAAACATGCAGCCCAGCCCAATCTGAATATCTTCACCGGGGGCAAACTTTCCTCTGTAGATGAGGTGACAGATGTCAACTCCGGTACTCCGCTTTTCTTGACATGCTCATTTCCATCCTGGGGAAGAGAGCTGAGACCCACAACAGGTATCAAATGGAGAATCCTAGTACTGACAGTGAGAAATCTAACTCTGCATGAAGGTAAATGGAAATCATGCCTCATTAGAGACTCATGGTACTCCTGCAGGGAAGTCCAGGATCTGAAGCCCCTCTGTGAAATTCTTGGGTGTCTTGCAATACTTGCATTTTCCTGGCAACAAATACCCCCTTTTCTTTTTCAATTGGAACAAGTTTTTCCAGGTCTGGAAATGTCCTAGGTGAGGAGAAGCAAAACAAACAACAACAAAACTCCAAAACCAACTCCCCCTCCCCCCCACTTGATTTCTCAGCTGCTTAAAGATTCATAGGAATAACTTTAAGAAAATTTAGTATCATTTATTCTGAATCTCAGTTAAAAGCTTGCTCAGGCCCTTTTAGTTGAACCAAGACCCTGGCAGTTAGCATGATTGGAATGAGGAGAACTGAATTATGTATTTCTGGCAAAAAAAAATTTGGGGAGAAGTTTTGCCCAAAATGCCATGTTGGATCAAAAGTACTTGTGAGTATTGATGTAAAATTTGAAGCAGCTTAATCTGTAAAATAAAATACAATATTTCTTATCGCTTTTTCCAAACAAACCTTTTCCTGCTTCATTTTGCAATGGTATTTTTAGTTTAAACATTGTTCTAATTTTTTTCTTTTTTAGTTTTGCAAAAGTAAAATTATACTAAACAGGACAAAATAGATATTCTGACTTGACTGCTGTGACCTCTAAGCAAGTATTTTGTTTCACTGATTTTTCTAGTTTTATGTAGTATTCTATATAGTATTCATCTAGTTGGATGTTAGACTTGACAACCAGCTCCAGACCAAACAAGCTCCCAGGATGAGTTTTACGCTACTTGGATTTATGCAGTTCTTCTGCCACGAAGCCAAATCCCCATGGTGCTTTTGAGGGGTTAAAATATAGAATAACAGATGATGTGCTTGGGCTGCTTTCCTTTGGTGTTCTCTGATCATGCACCACAAGAGAAGATGAATTTTTTTTTTCTCTGCCATGTGTCTTCTTCCTCCTTTTACCTGTTTCAACCCCCTTTATACATCATGATGTCAGCATTGTTGGCTGCTGCTTCTTTACTTGTCTGGGACATGGAAATTCTCAGTCTAGCCCAGACTTGCATTCTATTTTAGTCTACTGTCCAACACTGTAAGGCACATTGGAGGCAGGTGTGAAAAGCCTGCAGTCAGCAGAGGCAGGACAGGTGGATGGGGAGGCCACCGGAGCTAGTAGACACAATAATCTGCCTGCAAACTTTCCATCAAGAATCTTTAATCTGTCGATTGCCAAGAGGCAGCCTGGCACTTAATGCTGACAGTCAGCACAAAGAGAAGGCTTGTTCTGTGCTTGCCTCCTTGCACATGATCCTTCCTGGAGTATCCTCTGCCTATCACTGGGCAGTGATGAAGCCTGAAAATCGTACTAGGTGGACATCTGACCTAACCTTAGTGGGTAGTTTGTTGGTCTAGAAGTGTAGAGGTTAGCATAATTCTTGAGGTGACAGAGTTAGGTGAGGTTACACATAACTAACCTCAGACAGGTGCTGAATAGTTAGTTACCTGTATCTAGATAGGCTCTTATCTATGACGGATTTTAGGAGGCACCTGCACCATACTTCCTTAGTTTCAAAGAAGGTTGTATTCCAGCATCAGCTATAACCTGGAAGCTCACTGGCCGCTTGGGAATGGTCAGAGATGTCAGAGAATGGACTAGGCCTTCATTCCTAGGCTGTATCCAACCAGAACACAGTGGTCTATAAGAGCTAAATTCCCAGCAGCTACTTCAGATAGAGTCAGTTACCTCTGTGGTTAAACTGGGAGTGTAGGTTTCTTGGCTCATTTCATGCTTTGTCATGAGCTTCCCTCCATGATACCTGAGCTAGTGATATGGCTTTCTGCCTCATTTTCCTTTTGCTAGGTAGAGGATGACTTCAGTGGTGCTACATCTCAGGAACAGGCCCTATGGCTTGGCTAGATTCCCTTCTCACCTACTTACTGATGTGTGGCTGAAACTATCCCTGAGTTTGGCTGAAAGCCATGTGAAACCCTGTGGTTGCAACCCGTGGAAACTTCTGAGCGGAATCTCATGGGAATGAAAGGGAACACTTTCCTCGGGGTCTGGAGCTGCCACTGTGTTGGGCAAGACTCTGGAGAAGCAGTAGGCATTCAAGTATGGATATACTGTAACCTATGATTTAGGCTTTTGCACAAAAGCACCTTAATTCTGCAGGATGCTGAGTTTTCTGTCGAAGCCTAACTGAGAACAAAAGAGGCTTATGAGTCTCAAAGCTCTAGCCCTTGATCTGGCATGTGTGTGCAGGTTTGCATATCACGTTTGAGGCTTGGTTTGATCCGTCTACTCCTCTGAATCACGTAAACAGGTGAATTATCTGAGTAAGATGGGAATCTTTCCTTTCTCCTTTTTACAGCTGGATCAGGAGTGTGTCATTGACAAAATTTCCCCACAGATTAATGACTTAGAAAGCCCTGTGCTTTACCTGTCTATGATAAATGACTAATACTAAATGATCCTTTGAGAAAAAGGGTGCAACTTATGAGGGGTGCTCGTCTGCGCCTGCATCCAAAGTCACTTCACTGGAAATAAGGAGTTAAACCAGGGAGGATTTGATGTTTGAAGGAATGGTATGTTCCCCTCTGCATGGAGAAAGTTGTATCTGACATCACACTGTCTCTGTGCAAACTTGATTCACCAGGCTTTTTTCCCCCGTGACTCTTGCAAGTTCCTGTGCATGGGAATGCAGGTAATCAGGAATGTTATTCCATGAAGACCCCAGGGATTTACAGTGTTTGCCTCCATGCTCATGGTACTCAGGTGAAGGAAACATAGAGAGACCTTGTAGCATAGATAGGAAAGACTCATTCAACAGTTCTTGGTCACAGAATGTCATACAATAGAGTCTATTTTGGAAGGGTCTGTAGACCCTTGGTATCACACAGCACAGACATTTGGCTTTGTTTAAAAAAAAAAAAAGCATTTTAGATTTCGTGGTTTTTCATTGTTCATTGCCTTTCTGTGTGTCTTTTGAATTTAAATTACCTGTGGGTCTGATTCATTTCTGTCTCAGACATCTCTGTGTGGACAGGTGTCTCTCCTCCCAACTTTCAATAGAGAGAATTAAGACCAGGGTCCAAAAATCAAAAACGGTGTCATGGAGTTTGGGTCTAGAAACTAATCTCAGCTTAAAAAGCAAAGGGGAATCCCTACTGCTGCTTTTACAAAAGAGTTGGAAAACCACATGGAGTGGGAGCAGGAAAGAGAGTGAAAAGCTGCCATAGAAAGAGAGAAATTAGTAGAGTTTCTCAGGTAGCCATTTGCTGTAGTGCCCCCGTATGACAATATTTAGCTTCGGTGCTCCTGTCCCATATGCTTATTTATGTCAGATGAGGCAGGGGCTCTAAGAGAGTCTGCTTTCTCCTCCTGGATGCATTGCTTGGCTGAAATGGACAATACAGCTCTCCAAACTGGAGCTTTGCTGCAAAACTGGGTCCATCAGAGCTTTGTTAATGCCCTTGGAAGGTAGAAAAAAAATAGCTATTCTGAAATTGAAAACATGGAGGAGGCTCTAGAAAAGGCCAGATGGCTTCTGCACTGGGATAGTCATGGCCTGAGGACATGTTAGTGTGTGTCCTGCATTGTGCTTCTGCTGTCTCATCACACACCTGTGCATGATACTAATGACCTGAAGCCCTCCTTGCTCCAAGCATTTGCACAACCTGGGCTGGAGCAATTCCGATCTGGCACTGCACTCCATGATGCCAGAGGCTGGATACCAGCCTGCAGGTGACCTTGCTGTTCATAGGGCTGGAAACTTCATGGGCTCCTGTCCATCATGACACAACTCATGACAACATCTGAGCAATCCTGTGTTAATTCTAGTGGGGGCTAGTTCTAAGTTATCTCCTCCGGCCATGGGATGCAGTCTGGGAGGGTCTTATAGGATTTGAGAGACTAGACACTCCCAGGTAATTAAAGGCTGGAGCATAGCTGAAAAAAGAAAAAGCTTATACAAGGGAAATTAAGGTGGCAGTGGCAGCTTAATTTGAATATTGCTGAACTTCTGAGAGCTTGGCCTAGCTGCCTGTGTGCTCTTTTAGCATAACGTGTGGGGCATCGTGTATGAACCTGCCTCTGACCTTGGGCCTGCAGACCTCATTGCCTTGAGGAAATGCTGAGTCCATGAACATGTCAGATATTAGGCTGGTGGAGTGAGGATGAGACCCACCCTCAGATGCATTAGATAGAAAGAATTAGGAGATGTGAGAGAAAAAGCTGATGCAACAGCTGACCTCAGAAGGCAGAAGGCAAGGTGAGAGGCTCCAGATGATGCTTTTACTAGACATGGCTTATTCCATCTTTTTCTTTATTTTCTATATTTGGTTTCCTGCCAACACTTCCTCTTGCATATCCCTGGCATCTTTTTGTATTGGTCATGGTCTAAAGAATGATGTTACTACATTTCTGAAGTTTTGTTTGTGGTTCATGAAAGCTTCTGTGCTAAGTCATGTGACAGAGGTATGTATTTGGCCTGCTACATGTTTGTGCCTTCAGCTCATGTTTGCATGGTCTAGAGTGTTCCGGGCCATAGGAGGCACTTAGGGAAGGTTTCTTCCAGAGCAGCTCTTTTCAGCCTGTAAATTTGCTGTGAGAGATCCTTTTACAGCTTCAGTGACCCCATGGAGTGGATGCAACTCGTCAGAATGTCACTGCATAAACAAAATATCTGCACAGGGTGTATTTGTCTGTGGTACCACTCTGAAAATGGGTGATACCAACTGTATGGGATAGTGAGGCTCTACTCCCACAAAAGACATGAGTGGTCCAGGTTGAAGAGTCAACTTGGCCCTTCTATTCTGTTGTTGGCTTGAACAGTTCTGTTATTGAGACTGGGGCTTGTCCTCAAGCTCCCAATTTTGTGTTTTTCTGAGCAGATGAGAAGCAGATTCCTCTCCTTTTGTGCTGACTGAAATCTCTCTTTCTTTTCCCTCCTCTCTCCCCACAGTCACCTTTTAATACCAGGATCTTTAGTAGATCTTTAGAAGGAGTCCCAGAGTAGTCAAATATATTTGTGGAGTTGCTCTTGGACTTTAGCACTAATGGTGACAGCATTTTTCTTCCTTAAGGTGATGTAACTAGTTCCGCTGACTGAATTCACAGGAAGCTTCAGGGAGAGCATAAATAAATTAAAAAAAAAAAAGGCCTGATTCTGTTTTTGTCTCAGCAGAGAGCACATGAGTTGTGCCATGCATATTTTTCTCATTCATTTTTTTCCTACTAGCATTTGTGTTGAAAAAAATACAAAAGATGGGTAGGTTTTATGGTTGTCTTTCAACAACGGAAAAGAATTAAGACATCCAGATGGCTACACCCTGCCATAAATCTTTTATGCATTGGTAGAGAAAGACCAAACAACATCAGATTTGCAAGTCACACTGAATGAGCTAGGTGTAGACAGCCTCCTGTAAGCAAGTGCAAGCAAATTTTGAGGTTTGCTAGGGGTCAATCAGGAGACAGTGGGACAAAGTTCCTTGCTTGTACAAAATTCCACCTTGTGGGGACACTGCAGATTTGATGCTTGGGAAGAATATATCCCTTGTCACAAAGCTGCTCTTTCCCCTGTAAAGTGTCTTTAAAATATTATGATTATTAATGATGATTTGCAGTTTGTGACGTCCATACTACTCCTCTCTGTCCTGCTGCCACAGTGCTATCTATGCAGAGGGCTAATGAGTAGGACAAAAATCTGGTTCTTATTCTATTAATGCAAGGAAAGAAAAGAGGACATGAGGGACAGATCCTCAGTTAGAGAAAAACGGCAGGGCTCCATAGGCTAGAGTTGTGCTGATCTATAGTACTGGAGGAAGTGGGCCAAAAAGATCCCAGCTTCATTTGTTGCTACAAAGAGAAGAGTGTAGAGGGTCACCTGAGGCTCCCTGCATACTGCTGCTGTGTGGCATGGTCCCCTAGCATGGAATGTGCAAGAAAGTTTGCCTGCAGTTAGCAAAAAGTGATGCACCAGCGCTTGCTACATCATTTTTGCTCTGTATTGCACTGCTGCTCTGGCCACAGAAGTGTTTGACACCTGAATTCTCTGCTTTGAAGCATGAATCTGAGCATTGCTGAGGGCTGGAGGCAGTTGTGGCTGCTTCGGGCTGAGGGGAGGTGTGTTGAGACAGAAGGGGTATCTCCAATGGCAGAGGTCTACTGCTGAGGCAGTAGGTACCCAAGGTGTTACTGGGGATGTGTGTTTGGGAAGGGAGTAGACAAGCTCCCTTGGCACATCCTCCTGGGAAATCTGTTCCTCCAACTTGTACAGGAGCAGAAAGGAAAGGTGAATACAAGCTGTCAGTTCTGAATCTGCCTATTTTGGAAGCGTTATTTACTGTTCCTCTGGTGTCAGCTGGCAAAGGCGGGTCCTGCTTAATCCATGAAGAAGAGGCAGGAGCGCGGGCAGGGGAGGAACCAGCTGCAGGTGACATTTGAGATAAACAAAGCAATTAAACTTTTACTTTTTCCTTCCGTAAACTGGAGCAGCAGTGGAGAGCAGGCAGGAATGCGGCTCCCTATTCCTGTTCCTTAATGAGCTCGGGGGCGGAGGTTTGACAGACTAGCTTGCAGCCATGTCATTGCAATGACAGTGCTTTGCACTTAGCACCTTTTACCTGGGGGAGCTCAAAGCACTGTGTAAACATCCACCAGGCTTCTGGCGCTGCAGACCTGCATTGTTCTTTTGATCTCGCAGAGGAGGGGGAAGGGGATGTGGAAGCAGGATGATTAACAAAAACAATAAATTAAAAAAAATAATAATAAAATAAATACATGTGGCAGCCCAGCAGAGACAGCTTGCAATCCTAAATGCCAGACCTGTGCACTGGTGCCTCAAGTCCATGGCCTTCCAGCACTGCGCTCTCCAACCCCTAGATGTTGACCATGGGTATCGCACTGGGCTTTCGTGGAGTTCCAGGAAAGCAAAATGGATTGGGAAGGGTGCTGTGAATGCCTCCAGGGGTTGAGATAGCTCTTCAGAGGCTGGAGTACTGAAGCAGGACATGTGCTAAGATAGAAGGGCAGTCACGTAGCTCGTCTGGTGTCTTTAGGCTGGGCCGTGACCTTGCACTGGGCCATCTACAGCTGTCCCTAAGGTTAACTGCAGTAGGAGACACAGATAGGGCAGGAAGAGATACCATCTATTATCAGCTAATACGTGCCTGCTGCCACCTTGTTCCTTGCCCACCTGCTTCAGTGGTGGCAATAAGGAGGCCTCTTGTCTCCTGCGTCTTTGAAGCTGAGGTTGGGTAGCATTCCCAGGAGACTTTTCAGCCTTTTTCAGTGCCTTGGAGACATGTATTAACTGAGTAGGGATGACCTCTCAGCGTGGTCTTTCCTCTTTTTTTTTTTTTTTTTCCACCAAAACGCGTGCAGGCAGACGAGGAGATTTGATTAGGGCAGAAGAAGGAACAGGAGACCACCCTCAGCAGGGAGCATCATGGTAAACTCCAGTGCCTGGATGGTGTCCTGCTGACATCTTGCTGGTGCCTGGTGCCTGCCTTCAGCTGCAGAAGTGAAGCCATGCTTGCCTGGTGTGTTGTGGCAATGATGGAATCTGTGCCTTGACAAAGATGTTGTGGAGACATGTAACTTTGTCAGGTGAATCCAGCGTTTCTTCATGGACTTCAGCTTGGTTCTGGCTCTACTTAGTCCACCAAGGCCAACTGAGATTTTCCATTGGCTATGTCTGCACATAAAGGCATGTGCATCCTGAACCAAGAGGAGTTTAGACTGGCGGTGCACAATACTAGCTGGGCTAGTGAGCCTCCTGGCTGAAGGGTTGCCCTCAGACATGTCCATTGGAAGGTCATTGGCTCTTCCATGCCATCTGTACTGTGCAGATGTGCACAAGAACCAACAACTGGCAGCAGCTGGAGTCCAAACTTTTTTGCTGGTAGTCAATGCTCCCATCTAGTTCCTCATGGCTGTTGCACTGGTAGCACGGTATAGGAGAGCAGCTAGGAGTGGTGGTTGCTGCTTTGGAAACATAGCAAGGCAGAATTTGAGGGTCAGGTGGAAATACAGATTTTTGACCTAAGAACTTGACAACAGACAGTCCTCCAGTGTTTGCAAAAGCTGATGAAGTATTTTTTTTTTAAGCAGTGTCATGAATACTAATCTTGTGGTATATTTTGCCTCTTGTTTTTAAACTGCTGAGGGCTAAACCAGTAGCTGTGAAAATGATACTTCTATTTTGACATTTAGATGTTTTGCAGGGAGGACTTAGAGCTACCAAGTGATTGTGTGAAGCCCTTTCAAAACTCAGTCACCCAGCTTTGCTGCAGACCAAACCGGCTCTGCCTTGTTTTGCAAAAGAGGCAACAACAACAAAAAACCCTTTTTTTTTTTCAGGTTTCAACACATTTCTTATCATTCTTGGGAAGCTCATTAACCACTTTTTTTTAATGAAAGATTATATTAGATGGTTGAATCTCTGACTAATTTTTTGGTTGCTGTAGCTGGGTAATAAATAGTCTGCGTGCTTATCTCAGTGACAGATGGCTTCTGTGTTGTAATAGATTGTATCTTTATTTTACGCTACAGCTCTCCTGTCCCTGGAGGCATTCTTTAGAAAAAGAAAAAAAAAAAGAAAAAGAAAAAGAAGAAAAAAAAAAGGAAAGGTGTTTATCTCAATGAATTTGTAATCCTTGCCTTATAAAAACAAAAACCCAAAGCTAACCCAAATCTGAATAATAATTTATGACTTCAGGTTCATCCCATTTTGTGACAGAGCCAAGATTCTGAGATGAGAAATGATGCAGTTGGGTGCTTCTCCATTCACAGAAATATGTAGCATTTCTCCTCTTGCTTCTATCCCCGCTGCTCAGAGTAACAAGAACCATGTCCTCTGCTTGTGGGCTTGACACCACGTGTGCTACTTTAACACTAGGAGAATATATTGGTGGTTTGTATTTCTGAGAGGAAAAAAAAAAATTGGAGACTTTGGTTAAGTCCACTCAGTATTCAGGAGATGGGCTCATGGCTAGTTTTCTCTCTGGCCTTGACTTTGCATCCACGCTGCTGCCTGCAGGAAGCCATGGCTCAAGTTGACGGTGTTTGTGTTTTACAAGAAAAACCCAACTGTTTTGATTTCTCTCTTCTGTCCTTGGGGTAAGGAAACTTGGACTTTTCTGAAAAAGGAACCTGGCTGACACTGCATTGTGGTAGGTAGATGGGCTGCTCCACAGCAGTTTTGTTTGCCATGGAGATAGAGATAGACGTACACAGGCCCACGTTGTGGTGGTAGGCTCAAGGCCTACAATGTCTGAAGTAATAAGCTGAAGTTCTGGGCAAATTACAAATTTTTCTGGTCAGTTGTGAAATCTTACCTGAGCATTTAATTTGTTTGATGTTAGTTACTTGGGATTTGATGCCATCAGGTCATATGTAGACTGTTCTTGAAAGAACCCCAAGATACTGTGTTGAAATAGGCATCACCTTGCACCTGCAGGAGACTAATGCTGGAGCCCAGCTCGTGTGCATAGACTTAGTAGCATATGAATCTATCAGGATGTGGAGGAGAATCCAGAAGTTTGATCCATGGGGATGGGAACCACATCTCCTTTTTCCATCCATTCATGTGGCTCTGGATTTAAGGCCACGTTCTCCATACAGTGCATCTGTAGAACTTGTTGCCACAGTGACAGAGAAGGAGACTCCAGCACCGCATTTTTGGTAGCATCAATGTCAAACTCAAAAATCTCTTAGCAGAGTTCTGAAATACACTGCATTTAAACCTAGAGCTTTCCAGAGCAGGGCAAACTGAGATCTGAATTTGATTCCTTGTGGGGAAAGAGGTGGAAGGTAAAGGTGAATTTTGTCTCTAATGTGTTTGGAAGATGATTTGTTAGAGAGGATTTTCTGTCTCGGAGATACTGATTTGGGGAGAATTACAGGGATAAAAGGGTCTTCTCTGGGAAAGAAGGGCCTCTGTCAAATGTCTGTGACAAATTTTATGCTGTTCTTGGGGAAATGACCCAGGTAAAAGCCCTAAAGCCCTTGCAGCTTTAGGAGCATTTCTTCCTATGTGTGTTTTTGGCTTAGTTTTGAAGTCACCTTTAAGAGTTGGCCATTTCAGGGCTTGCTGTATCACTCTCTAGACTTGGACTAACTTGCCTGTGGGCCAAGAAATCCGTAATTAATAGCAGTGTTGAAACAACTCAGCTTCTCCCAAACATTTTATCCTCTAGCCTGTGTCCACCACTGGTGCATGAGTCTGTACTGGGACCTGCATTAATTTCCTCTCTCTATTTTAGAAGCCAGGCTGCTTCCACCATAAGGAGCATGTAAACAGTACATGCTGATCCTTCATGTTTTGGCCCTTCTTCAGGGGGCCAAAATGTTCTCTCACAGGTGTCACCTTGGGATGCTCAGCCCAAATGGTCCATCCACACTTCTTGTCTCTTGGGAACAGCTGGAAATACTGGGTCTTTCCCCTGGCTTCCACCTACGTCTGTCTTTCAGGCCCATTTTCTGAGATTTGCCCTATTAATGTCTAGGAGAGGAGCTATCCCTGATATGTGTGATGTCCACTCAGCACACACACTGTGCAAATGGTCCATGTTTTTAGGCTGGAATGTTTGCCTTAATCTGTTCCCCAATCTATTCAAAACAGGATTTAAAACAACACCAAATAAAGCAGTGCACTCTCTTCTCTCCCTGGCAGAGCAAGCATGGTGGTTATGGGCTTTCCAGAGACCTAATTTAGTTTTTTGAGCAGGAGTGGAGGATTTGGATGATGTGCCAGAGGGAAGGGGTTAAGTGAGGAAAGTCTCTGGAGCTCTTGGGGTCTTTTTTTTTATGCCTGAATCCATCTACAGAGTTTGTTGCAGGTGTGCCTCAAAAGCAGCCACTCATTTTGGTGATTCTCATGGCAAACTGGATTGTGAGAGAGGAGAAGTGGGCAGAGGAGGAGGAAGGGGAAGAGGTTAGATTGTCACTGCTAGAAAGTCAACTGGTTGCTTTTCTATGCCCATCTTGCATCTAAACCGAGGTTGTGATGATAAAATTCACAGCCTGTTGTTGCTAACTCCCATGGTGTGGATGTGGTGGTCAGATATGCAAGTGTCTGCTGCTGGAGATAGATTTCCTGGGTTCTCCATGACAGGCACTAACATTCCTCCTGTTACCACAGAATGGGGATCATCATCTCTTAACAAAAAGCTAAGACACATTTTCTTGACACTTTGGAAAGCCCTTCATGTCTTGCTGTGTGACATGGTTATTTCTTTCAGGTTCCCACTCTTGACATCTCTCAGTTTTTAGCTCTAGTGATAGTTTGTGTCAGACCACAACTTCCCATGGTCTCAGTGACTTTGCCATTCCACACTCCCAAGGACTTGCGGTAATAAATGAGTCCTTATTTGAAATGGTGGCCTGAGTTGGAGGAGACCTGCCTCTTTCCTGCTGGGATCACTTGTAGAGGCAGGTCTTTTATCCTCCCTATGGACCAGGCGTTGGCATAATCCCACATCACCCACTCGCAAATGGTGCCAGTATCTGTCTTGTTCCTGTGACAGATAGAGACATGGAAAAAAAGGGCTGGGAGGACCATCTGAGGTTACATTAGTTCTGCTGCTGCCCCAAGGCAGTATCAGCTCTACCTAATCCATCTCTGACAGATACCTGTTTAATCTGTCCCAGAAAAAGAGGGACAAGAACCCTCTGATGATGGTGATTCCAGAACATCCCTAGCAAATTCACTTATGTTCCCGGTTAGAAAAATCTCTGGCATGCCTAATCTAAATCCCCCTTGCCTGCTGCAGTCTGATCTGCACCTTCTTGCTCTGTCCTGCAAGGGTGTGAGGAGCAGCTTGCGGCAGCCCTGGTTGCAATCCAGTGCCAGCGTGAGCGATGTACAAGAGGTTCAGATCTGTAACGAAGCCTTGTGACAAGCCCCAGTGCACAGCCAGTGGTCTGGCCTCTAGTTTCTGCTGGCAGGCTCCGTGGACTCAGCCTGGACTGACTGCTCCAGAATCATTTTTTCCCCTTCTTCCCAGTTTGACTTTCTGCTGAATAGAGGGAGCCCAACCGCTAAATATTGTGCTGGCATTGTTTCCCCCAGCTTCTCCTTTTAGGAGGATGTTCTCCATTGTTTGGGTGACAGGTCTGGTCATTCGAAGTGCCATTTCTGCTTTGAAAAGTATACTCAGTGTGCAGACAGAAGAGAGGCAAAAAACCCACTGCGTTCACCCATTCACGCTGACACCGTATCAGCAGCGCGAGGCAGGAGTTTCACCCTGTCCTGGCCCCACCTTCCTTCCTAGTTTTTGGAAACCCTCCCACTCACCCAAAACCTTGGAAGCAGCTGGGCTTTGGCTTAATCAAGTCAACACAACTCACTGGGATAATTAGGACATTCCAAATTCCAGTCGCATCTACACCCTCTGCCCACCCCCCACCAGCCTCCTCCAGATTAACTCTCTTCCTCTAATGGTTCACCCTGCCTGGGGGATTTATTCATACAAAGCCTCTTGGCTCACTCCTTACCCAGGCAAGCTTTGGATGACTTCAAGGGCTGGGGTTGATTTCAGTGTTGGTTTTGCCAGCACAAGAGATCACAGTGTAAACAGCCCGGGGCACTGGCCTGCTGCTCTGTCCTGGTGACTTTCTCGATTAATCCTTCTGCTTTGTTTCTGATCCTTCCCCACCCCTCTGTTTTGTGGGCATGTTTGGGATCACTGACCTCCTGAGCTACCCTTGAGCTCCATGTGGTCCCCAAAGGATCAGGGACACTCGCCCCTTGCTTTTCCCGGAGTCTTGTCAGCCCTTTTTTCTGAATCGCCGAGGAAGGCAGATGCTTGGCCAGCATCTTCATCTGGTGGAAATCAGCACGGCTTCCCTGGAGCCAGGCTGAGCTCTGCCTGCTGAGGAGCTGGTGCTCTATTGTACTGTGCAGGGACCTGGTGCTGATGGGAGCCTTGCATAGGGTATTTTTCTTTGTCATCTTCAGGTTTATCTCAAACTTGTATTGCCTGTGCTAGTATTTCTTCAGGTGCTTCCCGCAGGCTTCTTAAATTCAGGAAAGTCCCCTCTGGAAATCTGAATATGCCTGAAAGAAATAGTGAGAATGAGGAAGAGAAAGAAAGAAATGGCTAGATGTCTAATACTCTAATATAAACAACAGTGCTGTCTAGCTGTGGTAGAAAAACCTTAAAGCAACAAATGAGAAGTTGGATCCTGCAAACTGGTGCATGTCCATTAGTTTTACTAGCAGCTGGGATGCTTTATGTGAGCTTTGGAGTCTAGGTATTTCTGTAGTGAACATAGTGCTTCTTTAGGGAAAAAACAGCTTTTAATGTGAGGAAACTTCTTACTGGAGCACTGTTCCTCTCCTCCTAGTACTGGATACTGCAAACTATTTTTTTTTTTTTTATTCGAGAAGACTGAATCTGGAGTGGCTCTGTTACTTTCCTTCTAGGCTACATGGCAGAACCAGGAAGGCATGGAATCAAATAAGTAGAACTTTAGTACTCAGTTGTTTCATAGGTATGATGTACATTAAGAGTTCCTAAATTGGAATTAATTAAGATTTACACCAAGTAAGTGGAAGTATAAGTTGGCCTATTTATCTATTCATGTCTGCTCAGTTCTCCACTGAAGTGTCTGAGAAGAAGCAGAAATACTATTTCATCTCCAGTGTCACTACCATCTCTGGCAGAAGAAAAAAAAAAGTTGAGAAAAAAGCTCCATCTGGAAAAGACTGTAGTCGTCTTTGTTTTTCCTCTCACTCCTTCCTCTTCCAGACACAGAGGGTGGGGATCCAAAAATCTGCAAACAAGGAAAGATTCATATCTTTTAAGAAAAGAAAAAAAATGCAGCTAGCTGCAAGGAGGCTTGCCAAAGGCAGACCAACTTCTCCTCGTTTGTGTAGGATCAGCCCTCTGCAACAGTGTTTTGAAGTAAGTTGCGACCTCTCCTGACACTGGCAGTGGGAGAAGAGTGAGACCGGCATTGGGGAAATCTGTCCCATTCATTTAAGCCAAATTTGTCCCATCCATTAAAGTCCTGTGGTGGGAAAGATTGCAAACCAAGTTCAGTTTGCATGCATGACTTGGAAGGTGCGAGAAAAATCCAGCACTGGATTATGAAATAAGCAGTCCATGGGGGACATTTCTTCCTAATCCACATCATTAAAGACTGCCCTGAAGCATGAGGGTTTATGACTTCAGTTTAGGAAAGCCTGTGCTTATTTTTAAACCTTTCCTTAATTCCTATTCACACATCCCGAAGAGCAAATTTGACACATTGAATAATTAACCGAGGACTCACTGCACAAAGTTGGTGAGAAACCTCTAGACTAAAAATAAGCCACTGAGACTTGGGAATAAATGGGTGAAAATCATAGTGCGTTCTTTGACAGCTCGTAAAAAGAGCAGGGAAGAGAAGAGAATTTGACAAATAGTTCACACTGAATAATTCAACCACCATTGTTTCCTCCATGCTCAATGGGCTAAACTTGCAAAACTTGAAATGTTTAATTTGCTACCGAATAGGGCCCGGGTCAGTGGGGAAGACTAAGTCTAAAACACATAGTATGGGGTATTACCCACATAGACTTGGCAGATAGGCGTTTTACATGGTCCAAGCTGTATTTCTATCACGCAAATGCATGTTTATGTCATTAAACTGCAGGCAGGCTGGAAGCTGTAGCCTTCTCTGCTGCAACTTCTGGACCTGGAGTATTGTGTCCAGTTCTGGAGTATTGTGTCCAGTTCTGGGCTCCACAGTACAAGAGGGATGTGGAGCTGCTGGAGAGAGTCCAGCGCAGGGCTACAAGGATGATCAGGGGCCTGGAACATCTGCCCTATGAGGAGAGGGTGAGGGAGCTGGGCCTGTTCAGCCTGGAGAAGAGAAGGCTGAGAGGGGACCTGATCAGTGTCTATAAGTACCTCAAGGGAGGCAGTGAGGAGGATGGTGCTGGCCTCTTTTCAGTGGTGGCCACCGACAGAACTAGAGGTAATGGCCACAAACTGAAGCACCAAAAGTTCCACAGGAACTTAAGGAAAAATTTTTTAACAGTGAGGGTGACAGAGCACTGGAACAGGCTGCCCAGAGAGGTTGTGGAGTCTCCTTCTCTGGAGATCTTCAAAACCTGCTTGGACGCAGTCCTGTGCCACGTGCTCTAGGTGACCCTGCGTGTGCAGGGGGATTGGACTAGGTGAGCTCTAGAGGTCTCTTCCAACCTTAAGCATTCTATGATTCTTACTTGGCTGAAATGAAGTTTGGTGAAGTATGGATTGACCTAGCTCTGCCAACACTGACGATTTATGCCTTGGTTCATGAAAAGCAGCTCAGCCCCACTTGAAGGCAGTTCACTAGTCGCTGGTGAGAACTGCTGTGGTCTCCATGAAGGCAACAGGCAGGTGGGTGAAAACCAGCATGACCTTCTGAAGCCAGTAGTGATGTGCTTATTTTATTTTATTTTATTTTATTTTATTTTATTTTATTTTATTTTATTTTATTTTATTTTATTTTATTTTATTTTATTTTATTTTATTTTATTTTATTTTATTTTATTTTATTTTATTTTCCCTAGCAGTGGAGCATCTGCCTTTTTTTCCCCTTCTTTTTTTCCTTTTTTTTTTTTTTGGTAGCTCTGGAAATGTACCTTCCTGATAATGGGGAAACAATTTCCAATTTATTTTCAGAGCCATAGCTGTCTGGGGAGCTATTACGTGTGGGATGGAACAAAGCAGCTGTTGAACTCTGCACATCAACGCTACACAACAGGTTAGGACAGGAAGTGAAGAAGAATCCAATTGAAACCTTAGGGGGAATTTAAGGAGACAGAACATAATTAACTCAAATTAGATTTTGGCCAGGATACCAAGGACTCTGCTGTTGTGAAACACACATCTGGGATCTTGGACAGTCATAAGGCAGCTCATCAGCTGGTGTAAATGAGCCTGGCTCTATTATCCTCAGTGGGTGAAAATTGGTCTCCTTGGAAGGAGTACAATGGAGGGAGCTTGGCTTGCGCTGCACCAGAAAACCTGGCCCACAAGGTCAGGAAAGCAGCTTCCCCCTGCTTATCTGTCTAGTTCCTCTCTGGCGCCGGTTCTTTTAAAATAGTAATACATACATATATATATATATGTATATATTTATAAAGGCAAATAATGAATTTAGGGAGGAAAAAAAGGATCCCTTTAAATAACATTGAATACAGAAAAAAAAAAAAAAGCTCAGATTTCCGCATTATCTTTCCTGAGCAGGAACCAATTTCTTCCTCCAAGTTTGGGTTGTGGCTGTTGCTGCTTGTATGCAAAATGTGTTAGAGGTGGTGGGTGCAGAGGAGGCAGCCTGCTTTGGGCTGTCTGGTTTTGAAGGTCCCAGGGCCTCACAACCCTGTGCCCCATCCCGTCAGGAGACCTCAATTCCTGATGGAATCCCAGGAGCCCCAAACTGTTACGTTTACATGTGAATGTTGTCCCCTGAAAAAAACAGCTTGGTGAGCAAATGGATCTGCTGCCATTTCACATCCTGCTTTCCACCTGCCCTTTGGTCTGTGGCCTGCTTTGGGCCAGGGTCTTGCTGAGATGAAGGGTACAAAGCGGGGCTGAGAAGACACCTAGACACAGAAATTAGATGAGGGAGGGAACACAGGTTTCGTAGTCCACCTCCTTGCCACAGGGCAGGATGGGCTCTACCTACGTCACTGCTGACCAATATTGTCTGAATTGTTCCTGAAAACCTTCCTGGCAATCTATTCCGGTACTTCTCTTTCCTTATCTATATTTTTGCTAGTGTCTCACATCAATCTCCCTTTCTGGAATTTAAATGCAGGTCTCCTTGTCCTAATCAGCAAGGGCACGGTGATTAGATTAGTCTCTTCCTCACAGCAGCAGATCCTCATCTCTATCTATCTCATTGACTTTTCTAGACTGACCATCCCTATTTCCCTTGCTGCTCCTTTGCTGCTGGCCACGTCCACATCTTCCCCTTCACTCAAAGCAGTATTGTCACCAAAGGATCCACGTCTCTCTAGAAAGCTGCTGCCCCAGACCAACCCCAGCATCCTTGCAGCACACCTGGAGTCTTTTCCAAGGGGATGGGTATGCAGGCTGTGCATTTACACAATGAACACCAGCAGATTTTGTTGACTCCTGTTGGATTCACCCCTCAGCATCTCTTTAGCCTCCACCTCCCTATTTTTTTCTATGCATCCTCCATTTGCACTGTCCATCCCTCCTGCCTAAGGGTAGCGTCCTCCAAGCATCCTCACTCTGCGGCACTCTGTTTCCTTCAGACCAGCTGCTCCGGTTTGTCTCTGGGAGGACTATCATCATGGAGCTTCTCTTAGGGGTGAGCCACAGTGGTAATTTTCTGAGGCTTTTAGCTAAAGGAGCCCCATGAGGCTAAGATAAGTATCAGCGTAACTCATCCAGGGTGTGGGTGGGAGGAGGTCTGGGGCTCCTACCTTAATCTCTGCTTGTGGGCCCCTGTGAGTCAAATACTGCCTCTACTTAGAGATGAAATGAAGCCTGTGTTTAAATCTTGGCTGGATTAGGCCCAGCAATGATATCAGGGACCAGGGGCCAAGCTGAGAATTTAGGTACCAAGTGTCTGTCAGAAACACTTAAATATCCACATGGGTCAGGACCTGCAAAGATTTTTTTTTATCACTAAGGCTTTCCAGAGTGATGTAAATAAACAAGAACCCTGGGGACTTGGCTGAATAATGCATTTGGAAAATGTTGCTGTCCCCATCCTGCCAGGGTGGTCCTCATAGATGAAGCTGGAGGTTCCTCCTATGTTTGACTGAGTCCTACCCTGTGCGGAGCTGCCACCAGTTGCTGAGACCTCTGTAGCTAAGGAAGACCCTGTGAAGCAGCAGGGGCCATATCTAAATCATTTAGTTTAGTGGTGACGACTTCAGTTATGTCGTGTCTGCCTAGTTTTTCAGTAGCTTGCTTCTAAGGAAGCAGTGAGACCGGACTTTTACAGGCGACAGCGAAGCAAGCAGCATCCTTGGATGAGTTGGAAAAACCAAGTGCCTGGCCACTTTTGTAATCCTTCAAAGTCCCCATGGCTATTTTGCAAGAGTAGGTGTGTGATCCACAGCTGGCTCAACTCCAGCTTTGCAAATCATATTGCAGCCTGGAAAACGAAGGAAAAAAAAAAAAAGTAGCACAAAATCAAAACAACAATCCCCCTAACATTCCTGCTGCAATTCTGGTTGTATGTGGTAAGTCTTCCAAAGCTGTTGCATGGGGGTGATTTTTGAAATCGGCAAGGTGCATTCCCCCATGTATGAGTTGCAAGGTGATGTAGGCAAAAATTGCAGCATTATACAAAATGTTCTGGGATCTCTGCTGCTGTGCATGATATGAGGATTGATAGCCTAGTGCTATGCAGAGATACTGGTTCTGCACGTGTGTGTGTACTTGCATATATACACAATTGTTTGTAATATGCTTTATGATCAAAGGTGCTACATAAATGTGAGTTATTAATAATCATAATTATTGGATGTTGAAAATTGTTTCTGGGTATTTTGCCATTAAAAAATAAAAGAAGAGGGTTTAAGCACTTTCAACTTTTGCCCGGGAATATTATGTTCATTTATAAAACAATATTAATGAGTTGCCTAAAGCAGCCTGTAATTTGGGTTGTTGCTGTGGATATTATCTTGCCATTAAATAGTTCAAAAACTCAAAAGGGGAGCGCTTTCAGAAGCAGAAGCGTAATAACAGTTTATAATACCCGACATTCATATTGCACTTTTCATTCCAATAGATCATAAATCATTTTGCAGGTCATAAATAGAGGGGGCCTGCTCACCTCCCATTGCAATGCGGTCATCTCTGGGGTGGAACGCAGCATCGCCACGGTGCCAGCAGTGTTAAGCAACAGCTTGTTTAGGAGGTGAAGTCATACGATCACAGGCGTTAGGGCTGGGAAAAAACTCATTAAGTAATTTACTCCATCCCTCTACCCCTACGTGCTTGTTCCTCTGTCCTGTACTTTGTCCAGACTAGTTTTTAAACATCCCAGGGGAGGTAAGGAACATCTCCAAGCGAAACTGCAAAAGCAAGCGGGAGTTGACAGAAGAACTGAAGCCCAGCCAGGGCAGAAGAGCAATGTTCATCTTGAAGAAAAAAAAAAAAAAGTCAAGGCTTCTCTGGGGCCTCATGTGCAGTTTTTTCAAAGCTGCAGCATGGTGCTGGCATCCTGCTCCATGCAGGCTTGGAAGGTGATCCCTGCCTCTTTTAGCATTGGCTTCTTCCATCAAGCGTCCTCCATAAGCACTGAGCAGGATGGGGAGCTTTCTCTGCCCATCATTCTTTGGTAGGGAGGATGTGCCAGTGAAGTCCAGGCATTGCCCTCCTGCAGGAAGACCATGCAGAGCTTGTGATGCACATGCAGCTCAGTGCATGCATTACAAAGGTGGCGGAAATGAGTTGGGAACCGGCATCGCTCTCTAAGAGGTCATTCCAGGTCAGGAAAGAAGGGCTAGGTTTGAGATCTGCGTCAAAATGAAAGAAGGAAGCTATGGATGTTCTGCTGTTTGAATCACTTAAACCAGGACTGGAAAAGAGCACTCAAGAATAAAAAAGTGTGTGTTGCATGGACAGACGCTGCACAGGCAGGAGACAGACGGATGATGTGCCCCGCATCTGGTGTTGCACCCTTGTTAAAATAGGAGATGCTCTCAGCAAGGGATGATGCTTGTGGCAAGCACTGTGTGCTGCAGAAGGAAAGGAAAGGGTCTTTTTTTTTTTTTTTTTTTTTAATTGAACCTCTGAGCTTATGCAAAATTACCCACCCTTTTAGGCCTCCGAGATGGTGCCCAGTGCCAAATGCACTGAATTGCAAAATGCTGCAAAATGCAAGGTGCGGTGGTGAACTCAGCCCCTCTTACCGGTTCTGAATTCACTCGAGCAAAAAGCCTTTTGCTGGACAAATCCTCAAGTCCTCACTAAGCCTCTGCTTGGCTCTGCTCTCCCTGGCCTCAGTAGCTGTTTACTCATTCCTTATACACGGAAACTCCTATTGATATATATTTTTTTGACCTGAGGAAGATGGCACGAAGGATGAGTAAGTTCCTCAGGCTCCGTCTTGGCCATCCGAGCCCCAGGGTGACCCTTTGCCCATGGGGGAATGAAACAACCATTTCCAAGCAAGGGAATCAGCTGTCGAGTGCCAGTTGTTTGGAAATGCTGCCTTGCCGGCTTGCTAGACACACCTACTTGTTCCAGGAGCGACCTTCCTGCCTGAGGATATTCAACACACAATGGCTGGCACAGCTGAACTTTAATTTTCCAGACAATTATGGCAAAGCGGCATTCAACGCATGCCTTTCATGCTCCTTTGATGTCGGGTGATTTCACAGCACGTAATGATAGGACACACACCAAACTAACATCCTCACCCTTTGGAACTTGCAGTCACCACCACAGTCTCACTTATTTCTAGATATATAATATATATATAAAAAACATTTTATATACAATATTATATACACATAACACTATATATATGTATATATGTCTTCTCTCCCCTCACAGAGGAGATGGATTTTTTTTGAGCATCATTATTCTGGGTCCTTAATTTAAGTACCCTTGTTAATTATATTAGGGGACACTCCTTGAGCAATTACAACTCAGAGGGGAGGACTCTCCCTGCTCCCATTATAAAGTCCTGGAAGATGCCGAGCAGAATCGTTGGGGGTATTTGTGATTTTTTTTCCTGATGTTGTGTGAGCCACAGCTCAGTGACATCTTTTCCATGCTCTGCCAAAAGCTGTTTCTTGGGGATGGTTCAGAAGGAGCCCGGCGGGGGCCAGGGCATGTTGCATTACCAAACTGTTTGGGGGACTCAGCTGCATGTTGGTTGTATATCTAAGAAGAGATTGCCGGTATCTGAGGGCATTTAGCCTACCTTTGCACTCCTGCTCTGAGGCAAGGAAGTGTGAGTCCCACTTCATAGGAATCTGAGTCATGGAGAAGCCAAGTGATGCACCCAGGGTCACGCACTCGAGAGGCTCCCAGGGTGACAAAGGCAGGATGAGCTGTGCAAGCCCGGAGCACCCTGGGCAGCCGGTTCAGCACGTAGCTACCACCCTAGCCCTGTTGCTATCCCCAAAGTAAGCAGAAAGGGTGTCCAAGTCGAGCAGCTCAAGCCACAGGTATGCTGCCTGACCCCGTCTGCCCCTTAGGGACAGGATAGCTTTCTTGAAAGGAGGTGGCAATGACCATACTGTCACCGAACTTTTATATAGTAGCTAGAGTTTTGACTTGGGCTGGAGAAACCTTGTGCTCAGTTTTCACTTGGAGGAGGTTTAAAGCCACTGCCTTATCGTCTTAGGAGGGTTCTATTTATTTAAATGTCCCTTCCCTTTCTGCTACTGTTATGTGCCATTACTCAGCAGAAAATGAGATTCCAGGGGAAGAGGGAAACAAGTGGCAGCAGGGCTACATTACCCCTCTGAGAGGGGGTTGGATGCAAACTAGGGATTCCTGCTGTCTGGGTGAGTGTGATTACTACTGGGCAGCTGTTCAGGAGATGAAGGCATAACCTGTCCATGTGTTCCTCCTCTGGGCTTTCAAAGGATGCGTGTGGGTGCTGGCTCCCAGGAAAACATCCCAAGCTGGACTGGTCCTTCCTTACGTGTACAAGAAGGGGAGCCTTTGTTGTGACATGACAAATGTAAACCAATATTATGTTACTGTATGTCATATATACATTATAGTATACTTAGTGTTAACACCCAAGGCACTCTGGTAGTAACCAAAGTGCCTTTATGTAAGTGTTATGTACTTGTAACCTGTCCTCTCCTGATTCAGTAGTCTGGTAGAAATAAACTGTTGTCTCCGCCAGCAGCTAAGTAACTTTTCAGCTTGAGTAATTGAGGCTTTGCTTTGATGGGAAAAGTAGTGGTCAAATCTTTGCTGTGGGAATCACCCAGCTGAGAGTAGCTGTCGAGGCACAAGCCCCATATTGCTGAGGGGCAATTACAGGAAGAGTGTCCATAGGGAACTGTGACATACAAGGGCATAAAGGAGCTAAACACAAAGAAAGTTGGTGCAGGGGTATCCACCTGAGAGACCAAACCCCAGAATTATCTAGGAGGAAAGGATGCCACATTAAGAAGAGACAGAAAACGAGGCTGTTCAGTTCAGAGGAGAGATGATACTGGTTTTAAGGCTGTGAAAGGTGACTACATTTGCTCTCTGTGTATGTATGTGTAGAACAAGAAATCACAGCAAAGAAGATTCAGATTAGGGGAAAAAATCACAAAGAACTAATACGGTGGTGAGGACAATGAAAAGCAAGAATCAACTGCCTGGGGGAAGGGGTTGGCACCTCTGGCCTTGTAGAGTTTGAAGCAGAGGTTAGACAAACATCTGATAGGGAAGCTTTTATTCTTCCTGCTTTGGGGCAGGCAGATGAGGTGGGTGATGGTGCAGAAGACGGGTCGATCTCTGCGGCTTTTGCATTCAACTGAGATACTCCAAAGCCTTCACATGCTCATCCCTTCTCCTTGTCACTGCTGGGTAGCAGGTTTGTGCTGAGATTTGCAATCAAAACATCCTCTTCAGTTATATTAAGAGATCCCTGACCATGGCCCAAACATGAGATATCTGAAGAAGAGAAAGTCCTAATTCCTCTAGGAACATTCCTCTGCACGGTATTTTCTCCATAACTTGGTTTTCTATAAGTGAAGTGATGCACATTGTAGAAGTTTGTAGGGCAGGGGATTAAATCCACTCAGCTATCTATGAGGTGATGAGGACTTCAGCATGGTAAAGAAGTCTGAGAAGGGAAATCTGGGGAAAGCACAACAGAAAAGTCTGTACCCAATTCTGCTGCTCTGATGGAGTTTCAGAAGCCCCCAGCCAAAAAGTAAATAACAGTAAAAACTTGACTTTTCATGAAGTGAGCTGGTAGCCAGGAGATGGGAGCTCTCTCCAAACTTGCCTTCTCAGGAGATACTTATCCTCGCCACCATGAGTGGTCACCTTCATGTCTGACCTTGGATCACGTCGGCTGTGATCCTGACTCGCGGCACAGTGATGGCCTCAGCACAGGACCTGGACCCTATCCACTGAGCAGGAAGCGCCCAAGGACACTCAACAGAAGAGGTAGGAAGGCAGGGGCTTGGTTCAAGAAGTGACTTAAATTCCTTCCCTCCTCATTTCTCCTCCTGCAGCACTGGAAAGATGAGCACAGAGCAGAGCACATCACAAAGGCTAATGCGAATTGGAAAATGAAGGCCAGGTGGTTGGAAAATTCCCTGTTCGGACTTCCAAAGAAAATCACAGGACGGGTGGACATGTTATTTGACTAAACCCTGACAAGCTGTCTCCTCCCCACCCCCATTACCCCAGGCACCTGCTTTCCCATCAGGGGTGTGGTGTCTCCTCCCAAAGGAATAGCAGGCTGAGGAAGAAAGGTTTTCTGCAGCACAGGCACACCACAGCCCGGCTCTGACTCAAACCTGTGAACTGCTCAAAGCGATTCATCTCCATTGAGGTGCTCAAGCAAATACAGGGAGTGTGCTCAGGCCAACTTCCTGGGACTATTTGTGGTCAAAGATCCCCTTGCCTTTTTTTTTTTTTTTTTTTTGCTCCTTGCATGTTAAGTGGATGGCCTGGAGAAATTCCAGAGCTGCTAATTACCTTCTGCCTACTTAAAATTCCCTCTTGCAGATTCTTCAGAGGAATTAGTCTTGTCTTCTGCTGTTGGAAAGGGACAGAAATTGTGCTCCACCTCAGGAAGGTGGATGAAGGAAGGGTAAACTGCGCCAGAGTGAAGAGAGGGCTCCACAGTGGTCCACCCAGTACCATGTGCTTCCCATCTTGTCAGTATCTTCATGGGATGTGAAGCCATTTCAGAAAGGCCATCAGTCTTTCCAGGGCCCTGTGCACACATCTGCATTAGCTGACTGGCTGATTAGCAAGTCTTGTGTCTAGCTGGATACCTTCTCTCCAGGTTCCTTATCTAGCTTTTCTGCATTTTGTCTTTCTGCCTGGGTTCCTTATCTAGGCTTTTCTCCATTTTTAGTCTTCTCCCTGTAGAATGCATTCTTGTGTACATATCCTCAGTTCCTTCCAAACTAGGGGCCAGACATGCCTGGTCATGCATACAGCCTGTCAATAGTAAAGGCTCTTCTGTCTCCATTGGCTGCTTCACTTTTTTATTATCTGTTTTCCCTCTTGTCTCCTTGTTGCAAGTTGGGAGCTACTAGAGAAGCACTGGACTCCAGTAGTGTTGGTGGGTAAGAGTTTACCCAAGACCTTCTGAAAGATTTATGGCCACCATACCTCACCGCAGACTCTCAAACTAAGTGCACCAAAGTCCTGCCTCAACTCTTCTCTGCTATCCCACTGCTGCACGACCCATTATCTTTAAGAGCAGTGCTTCTATTGCCTTATGTGATACATTTAGATGGACGTTCAGCAGACTCCTAAATGCAGACATTTATGACAACAGGAGCTTACTTTTGTGCTAGAAATCTAAAATCCCATTGCAGTTAGTGATGATCTCATCAATAAGGTTGGGAGAGGATGCAAATCAGTTGACCATGCAGACATAGGTAGCACAGCATAGTCTGTACATAGTCTGCTTGCTTCCAGCTATCACTGCAGGAGAACAGTTGGTCCTTCGCTTGCCCTTGCAGATGTCTCTGACCCACCAGAGTGTCTGCAAAGTCACTGGAAGCCTATGTGTAAGCAATTGAATTGAGCTTCTGCATTTGTCTCGCCCAGCCTGGGAGGTGATGGGTATCAGGCATCAGTAGCTGTTGCTTTTGATGACAGCAGGGCTGTGTTTAGGCTGAGGAAGCTGGAAGTATAGGCAGCAGGGCACAACTGAGTTGTTTTTATTCCTAAACTGAGTTGTTTTTATTCCTAGTGATTTTTTTTTCACAGCTGTTGATGGAAGTACCCTGGGGTAATTCGTCCAATCTCATTCTGAACTTATATATGCTTTGAGGACAATGAGTTCCCAACTAGGCTGACACACATGATTCTCTGTGATTACGCACAAAGCAATTCCTTTTGTTTTAAGGCTAGTAACAGAAGAACTGGAGGATGTGACATGAGATGCTGAGAACACTCATTCTTTATTCACCTACTCCAGGAAAACTGATTTTTTTTTTCACCCCAGGACTCTGACACATTCCCCTCCAACCTGCGCAGGGTTTATTTTTGAAGCCTAAGAGTCTTAGCCACTCATCTAACTCCATCCAGAAACTATTCCAGACCTTTGGTTGGTTACCCCTACCAACTTAGGTATTGGTGACATTTTCGCTTTCAACTCTATGCTTTCTGAGTTAGCACAGAGAGTGTCCAAGCTAGAGGTGTCCCATGGATTTATACACAATCATACTTTTCTTTTTTTGTCATCTGCTTTACTCATTTCCTCCCATTCCTTCCTGATATTGTTGTTGCAGTCTTCACAGCGAAGGCAGGTGAAGCCAGGTCTGCAGGGAGAGGTGATGCATCTGCTACTAGGTCAGCTCATGGAGATGTGCGCGCACACACACACATGCTCACGCCCTCCTTATAAACCTCGCCTTGTTAAAACTTCCCAACATTTGATTTGCCTCCTTTGACCACCACTCCCTCAAGGCCTGTCTGCACCCATACCTGGCAGCCCACATAGGGCAGGGCGGACAGTACCTGCCCCCACAGGCTCAGCCTGTCTGGATGCCTGCACAACCCTTCCCTCTCCCCCAAGATTTCTGGTCTCCTGCTATCACCTCTCTGCTCTCTCATCCAAGATCTGATGCTCTGGTCCTAGGGAGAAGCCCTCAGACCCAGCTCGGACTCACAGGTGCACAAAGAGAACCCAGAAGAGAGAAAGGGAGACTGTTGGAGGAGAGGCGACCTGATGTTTATATCTGTGTGTTTTTGTGAAGGATGGAGCCATCCAAGCCTTCGAAACACTAGTCTAGGACACAAGCGTAGTTTGTCTAGCTTCATGGGGTTTTTCCTGGCAAAAGCTGAAGGTTGTTCATGTCCTCTAAGGCAGAAGCCCTTTACTCTTCATATTTTTTTCTGGGAAAGAGCAAGCCTTTATGACAGCCTTCTCACACATACAGACCTCACTTGCAGTCTTTTAAAGTTTAAGATGTGCTGAAATGGGACACTTGATGGGGACTATAGCTAAGAATTTCCCAGTGCTGGATGAAGACCCTAGGAATGATTGGTTATGTCAAAGGAAGTTGCTCCAGCTGTGGCATTGCCCAGAAATCCCCTGAACTCACCTCCCATGGGCAAAATATAACTTCACGTAGCACAAAACCAATAAAGGCAGATCCCTGCCAACTTAATCCTGTGGGGCCTTCCTCCAAAATCAAGGCTGAGTTCCATCCACCTTCTTGGATGCTCAGAGAGCTAATGTGGAGGAAATGATATTAAATTCCCTCCTCCATAGGGCTAGCAGCTCCTCTAAGCCTCTGTAGCCTTCGCAATTGTTCAGTTTATTTCAGGCCCAGGATACAAGGAAGGCTTGAGACAGTTGGCTTTGGAGATAACCCAAAACAAAGGCTTTCTCAGATGGGTGTTTTGGATTGAACACAATGAACAGACACCCTCACCCTCCCTTGCTCCCATCTGCCTTTATCCATTTGAACTCCTCTGACTCCAGGAAGAAGGACTGCAGCCGCCAGCTTGATCACAGAGAAAGGGATGCATACAAGTGATTTGTGGATGATGAGATACAAAGTTCTCTTTCCTTTTTCAACATGCAAATGGGGATGAAGGTGAATCTTGTAGGTCAGAAAAGTTTGATACAGGAGTCACTGATACATGTTTGGAGTTTATTTAGCCTCCAGGTGACTCTAAAGCTTCTTACCCGTGTTTTTTATTGCTTTTGAGAGTCAGGACATGGTGAGTACCCAGGATGTTTGGCTCCATGATGTATCTAGCCCCAGGGTCCAGACTGTGTCCAGTTATGAGTCTCTTAATCAGCCACAGCTGCTTTTCTTACCCTTCTTCAGGACACAGGGATACATAACCCCATCATGTTAGAAGCCAAACTTGCACTCCCTGTGCCCTCCATATCTGCATACAGATATTCTCCATGTCTCTAGTCAGGGCATGCCATTCACTTGCCTGCAAACAGGTGCCTTGTATAACTCCTTCTGTGGCAGCACAGCAGGAAATATAAGAATATAAGCCTTTTTTGTTCTTAAAAGTTTTCTAATTTATACTCTTTGTAAAGTACCATAAATTTAAAATGTTCCAATATCCTTTTCCAAACTCAAGCCTTTGATAATGCTTTAGACAAAACAAAATCTAGCCATCCAGACAGTCTTTACTGACTGGATCGACGATAGGAGAGCCGTGGATGTTGTCTACCTTGACTTCAGCAAGACTTTCAACACAGTCTCCCATAACATCCTCATAGGAAATTGTGGGTTAGATGAGTGGACAGTGAGGTGGATTGAGGACTGGCTGAAAGGCAGAGCTCAGAGGGTGGTGATAAATGGGACCAAGTCTAGCTGGAGCCCAGTGGCCAGTGGTGTCCCCAAGGGATCAGAACTGGGCCCTGGTGCTGTTCAACTTGTTCGTCAATGACTTGGATGAGGGGACAGAGTGCACCCTCAGCAAGTTTGTGGATGATATCGAACTGGGAGGAGTGACCGACACTCCCGAGGGCTGTGCTGCCATTCAGAGAGACCTAGACAAGATGGAGAGTTGGGCAGAGAAGAACCTCATGAGGTTCAACAAGAACAAGTGCAGGGTCCTGCACCTGGGGAGGAATAACCCCAGGCACCAGTACAGATTAGGGGTTGACCTACTGGAAAGAAGCTCCTCAGAGAGGGATTTGGAAGTCCTGGTTGACAAGTTAACCATGCGTCAGCAATGTGCCCTCATGTCCAAGAAGGCCAATGGGCTCCTGGCTGCACCAGGAGGAGCACTGCCAGCCGGGCGAGAGAGGGGATCCTGCCGCTCTGCTCAGCTCTGGGGAGGCTGCACCTGGAGTATAGGGTGCAGTTCTGGACTCCCTGGGACAAGAAGATATTGAGCTCTGGACAGTGTCCAGCAGAGAGCCACGAAGATGATGAAGGAACTGGAGCATCTATCGTATGAGGAAAGACTAAGAGAGCTGGGCCTGTTTAGCTTAGGGAAGAGAAGACTGAGAGGAGATTTGATCAACATGTTCAAGTACCTGAGGGGAGAACATAGGGAGGATGGGGCCAGGCTCTTCTCGGTGGTGGCCAGTGACAGGACAAGAGGTAATGGGTACAAGTTGAAACACAGGCAGTTCCATCTCCATGTGAGGAAGGACTTCTTTCCTGTGAGGGTGACAGAACTCTGGAACAGGCTGCCCAGAGAGGCTCCTTCTCTGGAGATCTTCTAAACCCGTGCTCTGGGTGTCCCTGTTGGAGCAGGGGAGTTGGACTAGGTGATCTCTAGAGGTCCCTTCCAACCTCAACCATTCTGTGATTCTGTGAAAGCTTCTCTCCTTCTTTGTTAGCTCTGTTGGGGGGGAGGAACATCCCCTGAAGGGAAGGAAGCTGCTTCAACATATCCTGTTTTTTTTGATAACCAGCTTAGAAGCTGCAGTTGCATCAACCCTTTCTGACATTATGTAGAAAGTTCACTGTTTCCAGGTGTTGAGCCAGTGATGGAGACAGTCCCACTTAAGAATACTGCAGAGATAAAAGCAGGGTGGTCAGTTCAGATAGGCCATAATAACTATGATTTAGGCAAGATGAAACTTGCTCAGCTTCTAAATGAAAAATGATGCTTAGCATTTGATCCAGACATATCTCAAGCAGTTACTGTGAGGTTGTGCACTTAAATATGTAGGGGTTTTTTTGGTAGCTAAACAGAAAAGAATAAATTTTAATCAAAACCTAAGAGAGAGAGAGAAAAAAAGAGTTTCTAAACCATACAGGAAACTAGAATTCACTTTCAGAACAAGAGATTGTATTCTTTGACCAAGATCAATTATAGTCTTTTACCTATAAACATATTTACATCATTTGATTTCAGAATGAAAAAAATCAAAATGTATTTGATTTCTTTTTTCTCTCTCAATTTTTTTTAACACCATTTTACAAAAAGTAGTCCAAATAAGACACTTGGTGATATATATATATATGTATATATATATAAATTTGTGGCAGATAAACTGCTTGCTGAGAGGAATAGACTTGCCAATCACTAGGCAGAGAAGAGGCTCTTTTCTGCCCTGATAATCCCTGCCCTGTTTATTGGTTCAAATTCTCAATCCCACTTTCCTTTTTACACTCCCTAGCTAATCCCTTGCGGCAAAGTGTGGGCTATGGGTGTGATGCTGTGGCTTTCCTGATGCCTCTTCCCTCTCTCCCTAGCTATGCCACCTCAGAGATTTTTGATGGGAGATAGATGCTGTCCTTGACGCTGCCACAATTTGTCCTGCCTTTTTTATCCGCAGATTGCCAAACTTGCAAGGCCTCTGGCATCACTTTGCCTACTCCACCCTGTTGCCTCCACACCCCTTTCAACACAACCCCACACCTCCTCCACCTTCCTGTACTCCTTCCCTGTCGGGTGCCTTGAACTCTCCTTGTTTTCCATCCCTTTCTCCATGTTACTTGTTATCTTCATGTCCTATCACTTTGGGGCATCTCTTACTTCACATCAATACCAAATTCTCTGCCTTGACATGCATCTAGGTCCCTATCCGCATGGCAATCCCTTCCCACTTCTGCACCATTGAAAACTAAAATCTTGTGTCTTCTGCAGAGGGCACCCAGTTATTCTACAAGATAAGGAAAATTTTTGTTATTATTGGTGTGTCGATGATGCTTACTGGTACTAAGCTAGCTGGGGACTCCTCTGTGGCTAGTGTGCTATGGGGAGACAGTCACTTTGCCTAGGATTTTACATTTTGAACAAAACAACCTTGACTGTGGTCACATAACAGATTAATATCAGCTCACATTTCAGCTAGGTTTGGATTCTTTAGCTCCCATCCTGCATGTCAGGAGAGCACTTCAATACAGATGATGGCTTGAAGCTATCATCTGAGCTGCCTCTGCGGAGCAAAGCCTTCCAGTTGAGGATGTGTTGGCTCATCTCTCAGCCTCAGCTTCCACACAGACACACCAGACTGACCTGTTTGGTGGGCAGTTTGTGTCAATTAATTAGTTAAGATCAGTAAAACGCTCTGAATCACCACCAGTGAACGCAATAGGCAAAGCACTTCTCCAGTATTAATTAGTTGCTCTAGGGAGCAGGGATTGTCATGCTGCCCCATTATACAGCAAGAAAATTGGGCTGGCATTTCCCCTCATGAAAGAAGAACAAATCACCCAGCCAGACTTAGAATTCAGGGATTTTCCACTTACTCATCCTGAACCCAGCCTAATGGTCCTTACTCAGCTATTACCTACCTTACACCTGTATAGAACCTTACTAATGTGAACAGGGGCTTCCCTGGTAAGGAGAGAACAAAAACAGAGGAAAGGTCATGTGTGCAAGTCTTGATGCCTTATCCCGGTATAAAATGGCATAAGGCAGTGGTTCATCCAGAGATAGCACATGACAGAGACAACAATACCTCCAGAGCTTGGATGTGTCTATGTTTCACCTGGTGCTTTCTTTCCTCTGAGCTTGTGGACACCATCCTGTTCCAGTCCTGCAAGTCCTCTAGTGCTCCTCATAGCTCTCACCCAACTGGACAGATGAACAGAGTCATTCTTCCTTTGCTAAAAGGGGAAAGGTTGCCTTTTTTTTTTTTTCCTGTCACATGCAGAACCAAAGAGCCACTTGGATATCCACAACACCGAAGTGAAGACCTCATGATCTTGTCAGAGCTTCGCTGCATGCCAGCCTAATCCTAGACTTGAGACAGGAGATGTTCTTAGAGCAGTTTCAGGGCTGTTCTTCACAATAAATGACCCCAGAATAGTCGACCCCATGGGAACATCAACCACCAAAGTGTTGCCAGAGCAAATCGTGCTTAGACTATCAGAGTGCTGAAGTCTCCTTTGAGTGGTGGGGCCCAGGAGTGGTTAACGTGGAGTCGGCAAGCCAGAGGAGAGGAGAGCTATCAAAATGGATTATAACCACTCAACAATTAAAAAAGTTTTAAAATGATTAATAGTCTTAAAATAATTTTGGATCAAAATGCAAAAATAATCCTGAGTGCAGTGAGGTTACATAACAGACTAGAACAGGAAATGGAGAAGTAAGAGCACAGCCATGTTGCAGGCTGCAGTGGGAACTTTAGATGGTTAGAAATTCATCATTCATAGCATAATCTGGTCAGAGCATTGTTGCAGTAAGGCTCCCGTCACCAAGAGCTGCCATCTAACAGCCACCACCCAACCTTTCCCTCCTCTCTGATGAACTTTGTTTTGCAAACATGGGCACGCTATACCTAACTGCGAGCAATTAAAATCCAGCTCAGATCCAGATGCAGAACTCAAGCAGGGCTGGGCTTATGAAAAAAAGGGGCAAAAATAACAACAACAACAACAACAACAAAGCCCATAGCGGTAAGGCAGCAAGGAGAAAATGCAGCTTTCATTGTGAAGGGCATTGCAGGGGAAGGGTGGTGTCAGCCCCAGCTTTCCTTGGGGCCTGGAGCCCTTGCCGAAATTCTTGCAGAGACCGTAACCAAAGCCACATGGTGCACAGGCCTTGGCAGATGAGTGCTATTTAATTGCGAGTCCCATACCTGAGGGGAGAGGAAACTTGTTTATTTGGAAACAAAACTTGTTTTTCTCATTTTTTTGGTTTGTTGTGTTTTAGCCTTGAGGCCCTTGGAAGTCTGTTCCAAGTCACTGTGCATGAATCCTATCTTTATTTTTTAACCCTGTTTCTGCTGATTCAGAAAGCCCCAAGAAATAAATGTTTTCTAGATATTAAGGCCAGAAGAGACTGTTATAGAATTGCCAAATGCTTAAAAATGAATCATCTTATTCCCTGCTTCCTCTCTACTTCTTCAAAGAATGAGATTGGATTAAGTATCCTAAAATTTGCTGAAAAAAACCCCAGCCTTCTTTATCTTCTGATATTGTAGCTAATTAGAGAAATTTTGATTATGGTCACTGCAAAATTAGTGAAAACAAAACCAAACAAAAAACAAATGAAAAAAAAAAAAAGAAAGCAGCAAGTTTGAATCAAAGTAATCAAAGATCATTTGATTCCAGGAACTGTGTCCTTAAAGAAAAACACAAAATACCGTAGAAAGTCCAGATAAAAAGATAACTGTTACAGTACCAAGTACAACCCTATAACTTGACCTTCTGAATCACATGTTTGCAGCAGGTTCATAAGCCTAAAAAACAAAGTGTGGGCTTGAGCAGAACTTTTTTAGGGAGAGGAGGAAAGGTTGAAGGAAAATATACAAGTTCAGCCTCCCAGGGGCCTCCCAAATTTGTTGCTCTCATTCCCGAGTAGCAATAAGGAATGCTGTCCACACAGTGGCAGCTGACCCTGGAGAGGTGCAGAAAAATACCAAAGTCTGCTACAAAGTGAAAAGCCAGCATAATTAATGCCAAATTGCCAGATATGAGTAGCATCAAAAATAGTTCTGGTCTAAAATACCAAGACCTTTGCTTACAATATTATAGCTTGCCTGATTCCTTTCTCTTTTTCCTCTCCTCTCCTCCGCTCCCCTCCCCTCCCCTTCTCTCCCCCCTTCCTTCCTTCCTTCCTTCCTTCCTTCCTTCCTTCCTTCCTTCCTTCCTTCCTTCCTTCCTTCCTTCCTTCCTTCCTTCCTTCCTTCCTTCCTTCCTTCCTTCCTTCCTTCCTTCCTTCCTTCCTTCCTTCCTTCCTTCCTTCCTTCCTTCCTTCCTTCCTTCCTTCCTTCCTTCCTTCCTTCCTTCCTTCCTTCCTTCCTTCCTTCCTTCCTTCCTTCCTTCCTTCCTTCCTTCCTTCCTTCCTTCCTTCCTTCCTTCCTTCCTCCCTCCCTCCCTCCCTCCCTCCCTCCCTCCCTCCCTCCCTCCTCCCTCCCTTCCTTCCTTCCTTCCTTCCTTCCTTCCTTCCTTCCTTCCTTCCTTCCTTCCTTCCTTCCTTCCTTCCTTCCTTCCTTCCTTCCTTCCTTCTTTCCTTCCTTCTTTTTTTTCTCTCTCTTTTTTCTCTTTCTTCCTTTTTCTCATTCCATTTCTTGGAATTACATTCATTCTCCTCTCTCTTTTTCTTCTCTTCCACTTCCTTTTCATTTTCTATTTTCTTCTTTTCTTCTTTTTCACTGTTGCCTTCTTCTTCACTGTTGCACTGTTAGCTTCTTTTTGTTCTTTCACTGGAAGATAAAATGTATGATTCTTGCCTCATCCAACTTTACCATCATGCATGAGTGTACAGCCTTCTGTCTTATACCCCTTGGATTTTTCATTTTCAATATGGAGGGATGTATTTTGTTTAATTTCTCTCCCACCTGCAGCGATCTCCCCTCTTTCCACTTGAGCTGCCTCTGGGAACATTCTAAGTGCCTCTCATCTCCCTAAGGATTCAGTACCAGTGTCTTACCTCAAACCAGCGGTGAGAGACCATATCCTGGTGTCTCCCTGTTCTTGCCAGGGAGCTGTCAATAGCTGGGTCACATATAATTCAGGTGATGGCAAAGGTCTATGTCATCTGGAGTCATGGTGTGAGTCTCCAGCTGTGCTGGCCACCTACCCAGAGCCTGTGAAATATCTTGGGTAGCAAAGCATATTGCAAAGAGGATGACTTTTCTCACTTGCTTCCTTTGACTTCTGCACAGAAATGTGGTGATGGTTCAGGGTGGGAAGTCCTCTCTGAAGAGACTGAGGGTGAGCAAAGTTTGCTCTTTGTGAGCTCCCTTTGGCAGATATTTTCAGAGAGGCCATCTCGCTCCGCAACCTTGCTGACAGAAACAACTGAGACAAATTCCAAAAGCTTTGTTTTCAAAGGTTGTATACTAGACCAAAGTAGGGGGAACTGTGCAAAAGGGATAACTTGGTTCCCAATGATGGCCATATTCAGTGGCTCCAGGAGGCTGTGGCTCCTTGGAACAAGCTTCAGTTTCATGAATGAGAACCCATCACCCCATCTAAAGAAAGTCTGATCTATATATCATCCAGAAGGCCGAATTAATATTTTGTATAATCAGGAGAGGAGTCTGCTGTCTGTGAGGAAACTGTCTCTGTGGGGTTGTTTCCAGTTCATGCTTTTGTGCTGTGAGGTAAGATTTCATCAGAAAGAGAGACAGTACTAGAAAATGTCCTTGTGCCAGAGGTGAGAGGGCTGATGCAAATTTCTTTTTATTGCTCTTTTTGTAGTCTCTGGCTTGGGAATATGCAAGCACAGAGGCAGAGATAGCAAAAGATGCAGAGGACAAGAGAGTAATATAAGAGTAGGAGCAATATTTCATTCCATGGAGAATCTGGATGCAGTACAAGTCCCAAGTCTAGGCAAGGCAAAACCCTGCTCCATCCCTAGGGGAATGTAAATTTTCATATTCTAGGCCTGGGTTTCAACCTATCTCTGGAACCAGAACATTATCAGCCAGAAGACTAAGGGCCCACAATTGCTGCAGTGATTTCCACTTGCTTGTGGCTGCAGCAAACGACATGTTCAAGGTATTGCCAAGGGTGAAGAAATTTAATAAACGGTGCCTTTGAGCTATTTTCCGTATCAAAACAGTGAGATAAAAAATTACAAATGATTAGAAACACTGCCAACTGGTTGCACAAACAGAGCTGAGGCAATGAACCTGAAAGCTTGTCTCCATTGGATGAAACATTCTCTGTGGGAAGGACACCCTTAAAGAAAATAGGGTAGACTGAAGTTTTAGTAGGTGACAGTTCAAAAGGAAGACGAGACATCAGGATATTTTTGTAAGAGAACCATACTACCTGTGACACTGGTTCCAGCTGGGTGGAAGCTACAAGAGCCAACTGATTGTCCTAATAAGACTAAATTGCATCTAGAGCAGAATGTGAGCAGAATGTGATTCATATGTGAAAACATATGAATCATGAGATGTTTCACACTGAGAAATTAATATAGCTATTTGTATGCAAATATTCTCACACTAGCATCGCCAGAAAATGGTATATAGGTCCATACACACTTAGTCCATTCTTTAAGGCATTATCGAAAAGATACAAGTTTGTGACAAATCCCAACTTGAATTCACATGTGCCGTCCTCCCACCTGGCCAGTAAGGGTTAGGTTTACTTGCCCACAGAGACATCCAGTGTCATACTCAGCATTGTGGGGTATCTTGTCTTCAGGTGTTGTATCGGAAAAGTAAAGCTCTCCTCCAAGTATTGCATACCAGTGGTTTTCTCTGACACTCTATGATGTTTAGGTGGCACCAGATGCCTGCTCTTTGGACAACTCAATTCTACCTAAAAAGCTGCCTGTGTGAAAACTAAAATATCTAAATGTAGGGGTCTGTCTATGGGTACCTGCATTCAAACCAGGTATGTGCAGGTTCTCCTTTGACTAGTGGGGATACAGTAATGTGCACATAGGTATGTGATGCTGCCTGAGATGCTCTAAAGGATGTAAGGCATCAGCAAAGGGCAGCACTGGGCCTGCAGGAGTGATCTGCGATCTGAGTGCTACCCCTAACCACTGATAGCACTTTACCAAGGGTGATCTTTCAGTGGGGTGTGCTGGATCCTGTGGCAATGTCATTCAGATAATTCTTTAGTGTCTTGTTAAACCACTACCTGGGAGGGATCCACAACACTCACTGTAGTCATGATATTGTTGCTTTTGCTTCCGTTTTATTCACAAGAGCTGTTCACCTTGCCAGATTTGGAAATTAGACTGGTGTGACATGATTTGCTCTTAGGAAATCCGTTTCTTATCACTTCCCCTCCAAGGCTGAGCAACATGTGTTCAGCCATCTGTTTCAGTATCTCCACTGGTGTTGCAGTTAAGGTGACTATACAATTGCTTGGACTTCCCTGTCCCTCTCTTCCACATTTTAAAGACAAAGCCTACATGATCTTGAATCTCCAACAGCTTGACTTTGGCTGAACCAGAGCATTTAGGCCCCCACAGACTAAAAGGCAAGATTTAAGGCCAAAATTTTAACCCTCTACTGGGATCACCATGTTCTCCCAAGCTGCAACTGGAGAGAGGACTTCTAACGCTGGACTTTTGCATCCTTAACCATCTACAAAGCTACCGAGCGTCTTACGAAGTAGAACGCTTTGGGCAACAGTTGTAGAAATGGACTGGTGCCTGGATCAGGGGCAGTAGGAACCTGTAGGTTGGAAGACTAAAGAAATATTTTAAAAGTCGTGTCCAGTAAATAGAGATTCATCACACTCTATATGAAGGACATGGGTTTTCCCAGATAGCCACTAAGGCAGTCAAAGATTGCCCAGTTTGACTCCAAGGGGTAAAATGTAGCTATCATCTACCTGCCTTGCCTGGCTTGGCGCTAGGGTGCATGTAATCAGGCTCTGCCTGCTTCAGTGCATTTGACTTATCTAAGCAGTCTTTAGCCTGTTCTCTCCCCACTTTGGCCTCTGCTCCAGTGTTTGTTGTTTTAATTGTTTTAAGCATCTGGACTCAGTTAACTTTTTTTTTTTTTTTTTTTTTTTTTTGCCAACCAGTGCAGAAGCAAAACAGAGGCACTTAATACTTCAGCTTCCTATGTGTTATTAAATAAAGGTGTCATATTTCCTTACTGCTTTGAGGAGAGGGATGATTTTGGGCAGGGTTTGTAGTGTAAGGGATGAAGAGAAGATTAAAGCAGGAGGAATCTGTCCTGGAGACAGCAACCTTGCCATGCTAGCTCCTGACAGCATTACACTATAGGCAGCCAGTCCCATGCCTGTCTGTGAGAGAGTGTTGGAAAACATATGCCAAAAGCGTTTTGACTGAGAAGAGTATTTTTGGAGAAAGCTGAGCCTCCCCCTATCTCCAGAGTCATTTAATGGAAGCATAAAGATTTTGGTGAAAAGTTCTGCAGAAAAAAAAAACAGTATAATAAAGCAAATTTAAAAAAATAAGAAAAATATTTTAGAATTATTTTTTAAATTTCTTAAAATTCTTTTTACTTTCATTATCATTTGTTTCTGGTATGATCATTTTTGCAATTTTCCATGGTGTGTCAGCAGTGAAGGATTCATTAGGCAATGTAGCTATCAGTATGTCATAAAATAGTCATGGAAGTATTCACCTATTTTCTTTTGTTTGCCTTTTCAAATCATTTAGGGCAAATGCTATTTAGCACTGACTGAAATATCTTATCTTACTTTCTAGATCAAAGTGTCTCCTGTTTATGTTGTAATTAATAAGTAATGAAACACCTTAATTACAATACAAACTGGAGAAACTTTGATCTGGAAGAGGAGATAAGGTTATTTCACTCACTGCTAAGTAGCAGCTGCTCATAATGATTTTGAAAAGAAAATAAAAATAGAATATTTAAACAATTTGGGGTCATTATGGCATGCCAAGAGTACCTGCCATAACATAGGAAGAGATAATATAAATATAATAAAATACTATTTAAAACCCATAAAATAACCAGAGAATTTCTTGAACTATGGTTTTGGAGTGAAATTTTTCTCATGCAGGCAGTTTCAGAAGTTGGTTTTGTTCTGATTCCAAGTAGAAGTTCCTGGGAAAATGGAACATGTGAGCATCAGTGTCTTCTCAGCGCTGCTTCGGTTCCTCTTCTTGCACTGTAAGATAGATGAATAAAGACCATATTCATAGTTTAAGATATCCAGAGCAAAGAGGAATATCCCTGAAATCATGAGTCTGGTGTGGGGAGAATACACAGAAAAAAATCATTGCTCACAATCTCGTGCTGTGTCCAGCAGGAAAGAATACGCATCTTCCCAAAAAGCACTGCTGCATCTTGGCCCATCCCTGTTACTTGTCCTCCCTGGGGTCTGGGCAATCCCTCTGTCACCTATTAGCCATTCAAGTAACATTGTCTGGAGAGGCTGAAAGGATTGGCATTATATCATTAGTAGGTGATAAAAGTAAGCAAGCAATTCATTTATTTCAAGAGTACATAAAGTGAACAGAAGAAGGTTCTGCACCAAGGACATCTTCTTGCTCTACATATACCGACTCCCAGCACCCCAGGCTCTGTGGAGAAAACCTTGTGTGAGTGGGGTGGCTGTGCTTTGAAGCACATGGTCCAGGGGTTGAGTTTGGGCTGGAGAAGCTGGGACATTTAGTTTGGATGTTTGGATCTGGTTCATATTTGGATCATGCCAAGGGCCAGGGCTGTAGCAATAGGATGACCTAAGAGGGTGGGTGGCTGGGACGACAGTGGATGCTGTCTTCCACGGTACTTTTTCTCCAGTATCATGTTTAGGAAAAGCTTTCAAGTCATGTCAAGAAGGTCTCTGTGCAGTCTGCATCTCCACACTGTGGCTATATCCAGACCTGGCTGCCTCATGCTTCGGTAGTGACTAGCCTTCAGTGGTCTTAGAATATAGAATTACCATATTTCTCATCCATAACTTTCAGGTTTTGTCCAGAAATAGAGTCAGAAATTTGTAAGGAGAACAGTATTTTTCAAGAGAAAAGTAACCAAGCCAAGCTAAACCAAGCCAAGCTAAGCCAAGCCCACCCCCCGCCTTTTTTTTTTTCACAAGCTTTACTAATGTGATACTAATGGCAGGCAGGAATGAATGTATACCTCAAAGACAAAAAAGGTGAAAAGTGGGATTGGGTCATATATTAAATAATGATGAACTAATTGGTAAATCAGGATGGAAACGATATTTCCCTTCACAATAATTTTCCACTGCTTTGTTCAAACCCCTTTGGGATGGTCTCAGTAAGGAAGCATCATTTTGCCCAGGAATGGGTAAAACTTGATCTCCATAGTCTCAAGGACCACAGTGGTAGGACCAGCAGATAGGGAATGGGCATGCTTCAACTTGCTTTCTGAAATTCGTCCTTATCTATTCATATCTTTGATGTCATCTGGATGAAAGACCCCTGCCTCCCCCCCCCTCTTTTTTTTTTTTTTTTTTAGATTAATCCCCTTTTTTTGGCCACCACAATCAGCTTTTGACAATGAATTTTGCAGACCTGAATGTGCTGCTAAGTCTGGATATTTCTCTTGCCTAACCCATCAACATACAGTTTAAGAAATGCAGGGGTGCACATAAACTCTAAACACTGTCCCACCCTCAACTTGCTCCTTGGCTTTAGTACCAGTGATAAATAAAAAACATCATTTTTTTTTCCATAGAAGAGAAGTTTAATGCCCTCTACTAGGGAAGTGATTAAACCTGCTCTTGCACCTACTTGGGAACTTTTCCTAGTAATGAACATTTTTCCATCTGTGAATGTCTTCTTTTTCTTTTGGCCAGTTCTCAGCTTCTTTTAATACAACTTTTCCTAAAACATGATGTCTCCTTCTTGTTATATATGTCTGTCATTATTATTTTTTTAATTTTCTGTGTTAAGCACTTATTCGTATGAATACTGACATGTGTAATGATTGACCACCTTGGCCACCGTAGCAATTAATGAATTAAGAAACTTCCTTTTTTTTTTTTTTTTCTTAAATAATTGTGAACACAAGAGCTGTCATTGTGCCTAGCAGTAAGCATTGAACTGAGACCTAGATAAGAGAAATACATGTTTTAGCTATGCCTGAAAGATCAGCTGCTAGCATGGTGACGACCCAAAGAACCTCAAGTTGATTTCTTTAAATCACGATCTTTTTCATTTTGATGTAGTACTTCACAGCAGTCATTATTTAGAGACCCCAAACTGCCTAAAGGCTTGACTCAGTCTGGTGATAATCCCCTTTAGTTTTCTCTTAATTACCCTTCAGAAATCATATAGTTTTGGGAATAAATAGACACTGAATAGGGACTTCCTAAAGCTTAATGAGAAAATACTCTTTGACTTTCTTACTCACGGGAAAATTCTGAAATTTTAAACTTTTTTCGAACTAAACTGAGAAGAAAAGGCCATCAGTGTCTTTTGTCTAGACAGATTAAAAAAAAAAACTCCAAATAAAGAAAACATATAATTTTACTAATATAGAAACACATAATTTCAAGAAGGTGAAACATTTGATTTCTATATTGCCTTCTATAAACGTAATATTTAAAATTGTTATCAGTATAAATCCAACATTAATAGATGTCAAAAGGATATGGAAATAAAATTTTAAATGGAACTATTGAAATAGTGTGCAGATGAAATGATTTGATGTTTTCCAGTCAAAACAAGGAAGACAAAAACCCTCAAAATTTCAAAACTTAACTTTCCAGGAAAACATTTCACTGAACTACAAAATGGCATTTGCTAACAGCAAGAAAGCTTTATCAATGTTTTTTGATCTGTCTTGATTGTTTTATTTGAATCTTTTGAAGGAAAAAAATCCTGTTCTTTAACAATTCGTTGTGACTGTTAGGACCTAGCACCTGAGTTCTTACAAATTCTGCCTCAAGCTCCTTGGACTGAATATATTTCAGTCTTGTTCTGCCTGGCCTTTTGCTGTAAAGACAAAATCCTGAACCCAACTAACATCAAAAATTAAGTCTGATTTTCAAGGAGGCCCTCTTGCTTTGGTCGCCTGAACAGTCTTGGAGACGGGGAAATGTATGATCAACTTCCGTGATGGAGCTCATTTGCATTATCAGAAGTGCTTCCAGCTGTAGCCTGAGAGAAACAGACTTACTGTTTTCATGGTGAGCATTGTCCAATCAGAGACTACATGGACTCTGACTTTATCAGAACTTGGTAAGTTTTCCTGCAGGCTCAGAATCACTCATGACCTATGGTCATGGTGAAGCTTCTCCTTGGTGTTTTTAGATGGATTTTCCATGACCCCTCCACTCTCTGAATTATTGTGTTTCCTCAAGCACTAAGACCACAGACATCAACTTTCTCCCTCTTTGAGTGAAGTGAGGACTGTGGAGCTGGCTTTGCAGGAGAAGAAAAGTCATTGCTTCAAAGGGCCAATGACTTTCTTGATGGAAAGTGCTATTAAACCAGAGCAGAGCCATCTGCGAAATCCAGACCAGATTTCCAGTGGTCGTGCATCGTGACTCTTTGCTCCTTCTTGCTATAGGCAGACCTCCTCCAAGAGGTGGAGGAGTATGAGTTACTGGAGTGTGCAGCCCACCTCCCTGCCAAGGTAGCGATGTTTCTTACAATTGCTTTATTGTCCACTCAACTGGTAATCTCTCTGAGCAAGGGGGCCTCCAGAATTTCTTATAAGACTCAGTACTGCAGTTATCCAAACCAAAATGAACATTGGAGACTTACTGTGTGGATTGAAGAGAAGAATTAGGATATCACCCTGTGGTTTAGCCTGCAAGAAAATCTTCTTGGATCTCAGACTCCCTCCTTGCTGTTTCCTATGCACAGGAGAGCCAGAACTGCATGAACTAGTGTTTGCATAGATCTGTCCCTTTGGCAAGGCATGATGTCCTGGCCCAGCTTAAGGACAGTTTTCAGTGTTGTTGTCTTTCTTTCTCCATTTTCATGTCTGACCTTACAAATTGTTCCTCCATTTTTTTCTTTTCTTCCCCCTCCTCTTGTCCCTTCCTCTTTTTCTTCATGCCACCAGCATTAAATAGCTCAAGGCTGTATTTAAAGAACTGAGAAGCTGCAAAGAATCAAGTAGGATAATGGGAAGAAAGGTTCAATGGGTCCTTAGGGACTTATCATGGTTTCTCTCCAACTGTTTTACATGGAGTCGAAAGTTCAACCTCACATTTTCTGGAAAGGAAAAAAAAAAAAAAAGAGGAGAGAAAGAAAGAGGACAAGTCGTGATGTGGGAATCTTTGGACTGTGATGAAGATGGAAGGCGCCACTCGAAAAAGCGGAGCTCTTCCAATGAGAAACAGATGTCCTACATGTTCCTAAACACATTCAGTCCGTTTTCAATTACACCAGAATTAGAGCAGTAATAAGAAACAAAACAGGGTTGTTGGGTATTTTCTCTCTCCTCTGTCTTCTTTCCTTTCTGCCCCAGATGGATCGGTAGCGTATCTCCAGATGACATCTCAGATTGCTTCCTAAAACAATGCTAATCATCTAATACTTCTAGCCTGACACTAATCTTTTCTTTCCTCAGCCTTTATTTTCTTCAGACTTTGGGACCAGTTCTACAACCTAAGGTGTTTGTCAGACTTGCTGGGAAAGGCTTATTCTGCTCATTTTCTGCTTGTTAGGAGTTCATTGAAAAAGACACTTTTATGTTTTTTGGGTTTTTTTTAAACCAAGATTTGAGCAAATGTCTTTCTCCTCTTAGCTATGGGATTCCTCATTAGGGCAAGAAAGAGGGAGGGATTTCCCTCAAAACTTAATGTGTTAGAATCAAGAAGTCTCATGAACTATTGTTTCTCTTTTCTTTATTTATTTTTTTTCTTCAAGCAATCATGGATTTTGCTTGGTGCCTTTTTGGTTGTTCAAAGAGAAGCTCTCACTGAAAAAAGACCCTGCCAAATAGCACCCCCTCCCCAGCCATAATCCTTCCCCCCAAGCCTTGACTGCTTTGGCAAATATGACTTTAAGTCCCTCTAGATGTGGTAGATACATTTTTTTTTTTATGGTAGACTAATCATTAGAATACAGTCAGATTTAGAAAGCGCCATTTTGGTTACAGCAGCTAGGAGATAAGAGATAATCTCAGCAGAAAGGTCAAGAGTTTTAGCATCTCAAAAACCTCATGCTTTTACACAATTGCTCTCTGAATGAGACTGGAGAAAATCAGGAGAAAATTTCTACTAATGCTAAAAGAAAGCAGAATTTTCTCTGCAAAGCCAAGAGTCAAGCCTGGTGCAAGAACTGTGTTTGTGTACGCAAACAAAGAGCAGAGAAATGCCAAATGAATAAGGGCTAACTCTTTGAGGACACATGTCCTCATGGTTTCATTCTCTCTGGAGTTCATGCAAGGGAAACATTTCCCTTACTGTAGCTCCATGAGGGTCTTTCTCTCTCTCCATTTGCATGCCATTTGTAGGAGCTGAACAGATTTAAGACTCCCCCACCTTCTTGGAAGGTTGTTTGCTACCGATCTGCTACTTCAGTATTTGGTGGGCAAGGAAAGACAGACAATATGGTGATGCAGGTGTCAGATTTTATAGGAAACCAGGTGATAATAAATTAATAACTTGTCGTTATCTTTTCCCTTAAAGAAAGTTTAAGGTAAATTCCACAGCATCGATGCCTTTCTCTCTTCACCCCTGAGTTTGGTAGAGCTGTCTAGCCATACTCCATTCCATATGCTGTAACACTATCGTCCTGTTTGTTCAAGCCTACCTGGTCCATGGGGGTGTATCCATTTCCATTTCCTGTGGTCCTCAGATGTGAACTTAGGATGGTTGGCTTCCAAATGCCTCCTTCCTCTGCCTTCCTCTCCCCACAAAGGGGCACCTACGGGAAACACTCTGTTACACGTTTCTGGCATTCCCAAGTTCAACATGCTTTTATCAAAAATAACCTACTCTTTCTTTTCAAAATTTTGCAGGGACCCACAGCCTCTGCATGGATTTTGTTCCTCTCTTCTCTTTTTGTAACCCTCTCTGTTTCCCTGGAGATTGCTCCATGAGAAAACAATGAAATAAAAGAAATTGATTCCTTGCATTATTTTTTCCTTCCCTTCTCCTTCCCTTCCCTTCCCTTCCCTTCCCTTCCCTTCCCTTCCCTTCCCTTCCCTTCCCTTCCCTTCCCTTCCCTTCCCTTCCTTCCTTCCTTCCCTTCCCTTCTTTTCCTTTCCTTTCCTTTCCTTTCCTTTCCTTTCCTTTCCTTTCCTTTCCTTTCCTTTCCTTTCCTTTCCTTTCCTTTCCTTTCCTTTCCTTTCCTTTCCTTTCCTTTCCTTTCCTTTCCTTTCCTTTCCTTTCCTTTCCTTTCCTTTCCTTTCCTTTCCTTTCCTTTCCTTTCCTTTCCTTTCCTTTTCCAATGCCCTGTGCTTTTTAATTAAGAAAACAAAACAAAACATCAGAACCATCCCATTAACCCCTACATCCTGCCGGAGTGTGCTGGAAGTGATGTGCCTTACAGAGCAATTCCCCCTTGAACCAAGAGACAGAAGACACTTTGGAGAAGCAGCTTCCATGAAACAGAGCCTATGAGAGAGATCCTGAGCTCTCCCTTTGCAGATTGCTTGTGGCATGAACTGGCAATCCCAGACTCAGGTTTTTGGTCACAGGAGAGACAGGAGAGTTTCTTGTTGCAGGAGTCTAAAACTTATGCATGGTTGGCTTTGCTTACACTGTGTAGAACAGGGAGCCTGAAGATCCTTGTTGTGCTCCTGAGAATTCCTATGCAATCTAGGTAAGTCCCTTACACTTTTTGTCTCCTGTCCCTTGTCTAGATGCACCTCACTAATTAGTGAGTATGGTGGGGCAATGGTTTTGGTTGGTGTCTCCGGGCTTGACTGCAACCCCAAGGAACTAAAGGTAAAATTTCATGGCTTTTCTAAGATGGAGCTGCCAAAAAAAACTGTCTTGCCTTCTCCCCACATGACCCTGCCACCACCCTTGAACTGGTTCTAGCCATCAGTGGGTGACTTACTGCAAACGAAACAAACAGCAGCAAACGATCACTCATTTTTAGATGAACAAGGGAAAAGAAGCAACCGGGAGAACTGGGAGATGCAGGAAGGAGGAGGAGAGGGGGAAGCATTACATGGCTTAGCTCAGGATAGTTATGTTATGAAATAATGGGATTTGAATAAAGTTGCACTAAATATATTGCAAAGCTAATTCACTATGATATAGTCATCTACATCCCTCCAAAGTAGGTATAAAGTGTTACCACATTAGAGGACTAAAAGTTGGCTTAAGCTTTGCATAGTCTACAAATAATCAGACCTAATATCTCCTTAAAAGAAGCCACAATTGCTTCACACCAGTCCTTTAAGTCCTTTAAGAAACAGCGTTTTGCTGCAGCTTTAGCCAACCTCTTGTCAGTATGGGATTTGGTTGAAAGATGAGTAGAAAAAGCCATTGATCTGTTCAAAAAAGTATATAATTTACTTGTTTGGGGGGCGGTATTTCTTACTAGAAGTATATCAGAAAATCTCGGTGTTTAAGCAGTTGCATAAACTATCTACTACTAAATTACTTTATAATCTAAAAGATATGATATGAAAGTTTCTTAAGGAATTAAGAGGAGAATGTGGCTTTGAGGTTAAATTTACATTCTTAATTCTGCATTTCCTAATTTCTGAGTATCTGATTTCTCAACTTTTCCATTTCATTAACCTTTATTATTTGCATGCAATATAAACTGCTCTCACAGATTGCCAAAGGAAACCATAAACATTTTGGCTATTCCTAGGCCTTTCCTGAAATCTATTATCCTAAAAGTGACTGATCTAGAATGAAGTCATCTTTCGTGAAAGAATCCTGAACCTTCCTCCTTTAGTGTCGCTGGCTGTCTATCCTTGGATATGCGTTTAAGTATTTGAAATTGAATTTTGATCTCTGCATATTAGCATCCAAATCTTCTATTTTAGCACATGTGGCCACATGGAAGTAGATTGTAATCCACTATTCTTCCCTACTCTGTAGCAAATTGTTCAGAAATCTTCTAGCTTCTGTTTTTGAAGTATATCAAATTAATTTTATACTGGGACTTTTTAAGTGGCAACCTTTAAAACGTAAAAACTAAGAGGCCAGATTTTTCTTGAAAACACAGGGGCTACCTGCAAGACATGAAAAATAGAATAAAGGGGTATTTCCTGCTGTCTTAGCACAGCAACCCCCCTGCAAGATAGCTGGTTTTACTGTCTAGTTGATTCTCCAAACAAATGCTCTTACATTGCTGAATGTTTCTGAGTGAAAACCAAAGTTCTCCGTCAACACACAGACCATATTCCACTAAAAAGTATTAGTGGAATAAAATTCTGGTTCTAAAAACATTAGAACTGTACAATACAAAAGATTTAACCATGGGGGAATTATACTACAATGAATAAGTTCCTCACCTTGACTCTTTTCTTCCTTGTTTTAGATTCCCAGGATTTTTTTTTTTTTTTGTGTACTCCTTTTGGAAGGTGTTTCAGACCATACTGTGGAGTGAAAGAATTTGGTTTTCGACCTCATTCTGACTCTGCAATTTATGCAGGTCTATGTGCAGACATGATCCTAAAGCCTCTGAAACCTTCCTACTCATGTTTGAAGCATGTTAGCGCTCAAAACAGTGATCAAACAGACCAGAAAAGTTCATAGGAAATACTGTAATGCAGGTGCAAAACTTCCAGTTTTGAAAAATGTCCGATGTCAGTAAAAATGTCCTGTAGCTTTAAAACATTGAGCCAATTCCTTTCAAGCAGACAAAGACACTTAGAAATGCTTTAGAAATCCTCAGAATAAGTCAATTGTGAAGAATAACTTCAGCTGTTTTTAATTTTTAGGTATCCAAGATTTGTGACTGAAGTGTGACTTTTTTCTCCCTGATTTATTTCCCATGTTAGTTTTTTCTCCTCCTTTTTTTTTTCATTAGCATGATTTTGTTCAACTTTAGCCATTCCTCTCCCAAAACATGTTCACTTTTGGATGGATAGCTAGAGTGAGGGAAATTCTGGCCCCGAAATAATTAAATACAAAAAGTATCGGGAAAATGAAGAAGAAAAGTCAGATTTCAGTTCCAATCAATTATTATGCCTAGCTTGTGCAATTTATTTGACCTATATAGGCAATACATTTATACAAGTACAAAAAACAATTAAGAATGCCTTGTCAAAGTCCTTCATGCAATCCTTTATAGATTTTTTAAGCTCGCTGGGAGCTGGAAAGGCGATGAAATTCTGCACAAAGTAGGTAGATTTTAAATCTTAGTCGTCAGTATCAATCTCCTCCACCTTAGAGGATTATTCAGCTGTCTTAGCACAATTTGCCTTTCGTATATCAAAGCATGGCACCTAGTAACAAAGACAGGAACTTTATTGTCCCTGTGGGGAAACAGAAGATGACCCCTTATACTGCATAGCTAACTGTCAGGACTAAACTCCAGTCAGGTTGTAACTGAATTTCCATCAGAGGCCAAAAGCATTTCTTAACATGCTCTAATATCCATTTGAAGTTGTGAGTTGTTTTCAAGTCGTAAAATGCACCCTCAGCCTTGCAGCATGTGCTCATGCAATATTCCCTCTTTGGTGTTTCCTGGTAGAGATCTCCTGTAGAGTTCGGCGGAGCTGGGGCCTTTTTTTCTACATAGCTCATGGTACTTGTGGGCCACAGGCTAATGCCATTAGCTAAATCAGAGATAAATGGGTTTTAACCTGCTCTTTTCCCCTCTATGTTGACTGATGGGTTTGCATATGCACCGGAGAGGACAAATGGCCTGCATCTCTGCTGTAGGTGGACTGACCCTCAGTTTATGGCACTGAATCCACTTGATTTTTTGAAGAGAAGGTTGATGTGCTGAGCAGGTGGGAATATCATTTTCTGGAGAAGAGTAATGCCTTCAGGAACCACATGCGAACGGCAGCCCTGACCCATTGCAATACAGGGTTGGGATAAGCCAGAGCGCATCGAACATCAGCTCCCTGGAGAACTGGAGGAAGAAGAGAGAGCAAACACCAAAGCCTTCCTGCACCTGGGCAAGCTCAGAGTATCATCAGCACCCTGGCAGGATGCCCAGACCAAAATCCTGCACAGCGTTGGAGAGCGTTGTCTTCTGAGAACAGACCCAAAATGCAGGTAAATGTTTGCACTCGGCAGGCAGCTCCCTGCCTCGCACATGCAGACACAACACATGCACCTTCCCTCATCTCCCAGGAATTTGCTTTAGATTTCACCCCAGATTGAGGGCAGAAAGCAATGAGGCAGTAGGAGACCTGGGTATGCTCAAGGTGCTGGAGTCCTGGACACTGATTCCTGGCCAGAACAGATCTTTCAAGAGCTTTCAGTTGTGGGTCACCAAGGCAAAGTGAACAGTTTAGGGGGAGCAGTGCCACTCTATTTACTGTCATGACAAACAAAGACAAATCCTCATTTCTAAAGGGAAAACAAATTAATCACAGAACCACAGAATCACTGAGGTTGGAAAGGACCTTTGGAGATCATCTAGTCCAACTGCCCTGTGCAAGCAAGCTCAAATGCTGTCCTCAGCAATGAAATTGAAGCTTGGTCCTTCAGAAATGCAGGGCAAGAGGCATTTTGGGAAAAGTCAAAGTGGTCCTGATGCTTGGAAGATAAAGATTGTGACAATCAGTTTGAATATTTTTTCACTAGGGCTTTACAGCCCAGAAGGGACCTTGTGAGTTGGCCCAGCCAGTATATGGTTTGTCTGTGAAGATGTCTTGGAGTAAAACATCCTTGTGTTACAGGAAGCTGATACACTGTGGTTTGTCCCCCATGAATTATCTCACTTCATAGAATCATAGAATCATAGAATCATAGAATGCTTAAGGTTGGAAGGGACCTCTAGAGGTCATCTAGTCCAACCCCCCTGCACACACAGGGTCACCTAGAGCACGTGGCACAGGACTGCATCCAAGCGGGTTTTGAAGATCTCCAGAAAAGGAGACTCCACAACCTCTCTGGGCAGCCTGTTCCAGTGCTCTGCCACCCTCACTGTTAACAAATTTTTCCTTAAGTTCCTGTGGAACTTTTGGTGCTTCAGTTTGTGGCTGTTTCCTCTAGTTCTGTCGGTGGCCACCACTGAAAAGAGGCCAGCACCATCCTCCTCACTGCCTCCCTTGAGGTACTTATAGACACTGATTAGATCCCCTCTCAGCCTCCTCTTCTCCAGGCTGAACAGGCCCAGCTCCCTCAGCCTCTCCTCATAGGGCAGATGTTCCAGGCCCCTGATCGTCCTTGTGGTCTTGTGCTGGACTCTCTCCAGCAGCTCCACATTCCTCTTGTACTGTGGGGCCCAGAACTGGACACAATACTCCAGATGCGGCCTCACCAGGGCTGAGTAGAGGGACAGGATCACCTCCTGCTGGAGACGCTCTTCTTAACGCACCCCAGGATCCCATTGGCCTTCTTGGCCATGAGGGCACACTGCTGCCTCATGGTCAACTTGTCGTGCACCATGACACCCAGGTCCCTCTCTGCAGAGCTGCTCTCCAGAAGGTCAGTCCCCAGCCTATACTGGTGTCTGGGGTTATTTCTCCCCAGGTGCAGGACCTTGCACTTGGCCTTGTTGAATTGCATGAGGTTTTTCACCACCCAGTTGTCCAGTCTGTCCAGGTCCCTCTGGATGGCAGTGCAGTCCTCAGGGGTATCAGCTACTCCTCCCAGTTTGGTATCATCAGCAAACTTGCTGAAGGAGCACTCTGGGCCTTCATCCAGGTCATTGATGAATAAATTGAACAGGACTAGACCGAGGACTAACCCCTGGGGGACCCCGCTAGCTACAGGCCTCCAACTAGGCTCTGCACCACTGATCACCATCCTGTGAGCTCTGCCATCCAGCCAGTTCCTAGTCCACCTCACTGTGCACTCATCTATCCCATACTTCCGGAGCTTGCCCAGGAGGATGTTGTGAGGGACGGTGTCAAAAGCCTTGGTGAAGTCGTGATAGATGACATCCACCGCTCTCCCCTCATCTATCTAGGTGGTCATTCCATCATAGAAGGCTATCAGGTTAGTCAAGCAAGATTTCCCCTTGGTGAATCCATGCTGACTACTCTTGAGCACCTTCTTGTCCTCCATGTGCCTGGAGACAACAGCCAGTATGAGCTGTTCCATCACTTTTCCGGGGACGGAGGTGAGGCTCACTGACCTGTAGTTGCCTGGGTCCTCCTTCTTGTCTTTTTTGAAGACTGGTGTGACATTGGCTTTCTTCCAGTCCTCTGGCACCTCCCCCGTTCTCCAGGATCTTTCAAAAATGATGGAGAGCAGCTTAGCTATGACATCCGCCAGCTCATGCAGCACTCTGGGGTGCATCCCATCAGGGCCCATGGATTTCTGGGTATCGAGTTTCCTTAGGTGCTCTCTGACCCAATCTTCCTCTATCCAGAGCGAGTCTTCCTCTCTCCAGGCTTCTTCTCTTGTCCCAAGGGCCTGGGGCTCTAAAGGGCTGCCCTTTGTAAACACCGAAGCAAAGAAGGCATTCAGCAACTCTGCTTCTTCTGTATTATTTGTAACCAGGGTGCCCATCCTGTTCACCAGTGGACCCACTTTTTCCCTGATCTTCCTTTTGCTGTTCATATATTTGAAGAAGTTTTTCTTGTTATTTTTAACGTCCCTTGCCAGATTGCGTTCCAAACGCGCCTTAGCTTTCCTTGTCGCATCTCTGCATTCCCTGACTATGTTCCTGTAGTTCTCCCAGGGTGCCTGTCCTTTTTTTCCACATTCTATATACCGCTGCCTTCTGCTTGAGCATGGCCACAAGCTCCTTGCTCATCTATGCAGGTCTCCTGCCCCCTCTGCCTGACTTCTTACACACAGGGATGTACTATTGCTGGGTGTGGAGGAAGTGCCGCTTGAAAACTAACCAGCTCTCTTGGGCACCCCTTCCTTCTAGAGCTCTAGCCCATGGGATTCACTTATCAATTTCTGGGGAGGGGAAATGTTGGACAACACTGGAGTACTAGCCAGACATCATCTCTGCAAGGAGGGCTGTGGAAGCAGAACATGGGCACCAGTCTTCCTTCCTATCTGGCCCGGATAATCTGGAACAAGAGTGCTGAAATCAGGCAGGAGGTCATGCATGGAGACAGAGATGCGATGGGGCTAATAAGAAGTTGTAACTGGTTCTTTCCTCTGCTTGAGGTTACCATGAAGCTCTAAGTGCATCAGGGAGTGGCACTCAAGCCTTTCACCTCCTTCATCTTGCAGGGTAGCAATAACTACTGCTCTGCTGGAGGTAGGAATATTGCAGCAACGCGGGAAGAATCATGCTTGATGTATGCCGCTTGCATGCATGCGACTTGGTTGCATAATATGAATGATTATTCCTAACTAGCACTTGACATGTTACATAGGCGCTCTGGTTTGGGCTATGTTCAGTAAGCGGTGGGGACTCCGTCTGTCGCTGCCAATTGGCTGAGGGAGGATCATGTGGAACCCCATGGATGGGAGCTCTTGTTCCAGAGAACACAGCTCAAGCTTCTTGCTCTGCCTAATGCCTCCAGAAGCATTGCTTAGTGATTATTTTTAAAACTAGAGCTAGAGGCTTTCCCTAAATAGGGCCAAGTGATGTGAAAACACGTAATAAATGACTATCCCTGCTCCAAACAACCTGCAGCTAGGGCACAAGGCAGTGTCAGGGGATCTGCGTTCTCCTCTCAAATTTTTCTGGGCACGATGTGATGATGAGGTATTTATTTCATACCTTGGAACCCCCATTTTCTTGTTTGCAAAGCAGAGGACATCGCTTGCGTTTTGCAACATAGTGCGGAGCCACAAGCCTTCAGTATCTGGAGGTACTTCAAATGTCTAGAGTAACTGTAAAGACCTTTTACTCCTGGTATCTTTCACTGTTATACAGTGACACCCATCTATAATTTATTTTCTACTCTCATTTTAAGAAGAGACTCTATTTGTTTTTATCATACTGTGTTTATCAGTGATGGTCAATGCACACACCCAAAATAAGTCCTGCAGTGTTCTTAATGGGGTCCTAGATGCACACGTAACTGACTTCCTAAATAAAAAAAAAAAACAGAAAACAGCATACCTTCATGATGAATGACAACCCTGAGAGCTGACCCAGGCACCCTACCTTCAGATAATAAATTGTGGTTGTGTAGGAGATCATCTCTGACTTTTAGGGGATATTCAGCTCCTTACCATAGACCCTTAAATCAGATGTCTATAGATGTTTCTGCATGAAATAGGGCTCTAGAACCCTACTCCATAATCATGGAGATCAAAATGATACCATCAGTAAACTCCCAAGAGATACTCTCCTTGAATACAACACCTAAGTTCTGACTCAAATGCTTATATAGAGGTATCTCATATTGCCTGAGAGGCCCTGGAGCAACTTCAATAACCTCACAGGGCCAGCAGATCTGATGCAGCACCTATAGGAGACAGTGCATTTCTAGGCAGTCCCAAATGGTGCTGTGTGGGCAACCAAATTCCTCCCTTCCATTGCAGTGAGTCAGCTGAATAACTCTAGTATTGACTAGATCCCCACTGATAACATTGGCAGCTCAGACACCTGGCTAGCTTGTAGACATGTACCTGAAGGGGCACCAGTGTTCAAGATGGAGACTGCCCTGAGGTAGGATTCATTTGCCTACATATTGTAGCGCTGATTGCTCTTTCAGACACTCTCGGACAGCACACATGTCTTCCAGCACTCATTTTAGACTGGTATATATATTTCAGACTGGTCTGTGCCATGTGTGCCAGCCCCAGCCAGTCTTAGATTCCCTCGAGCACCTCAGATACCATCAGGTCTCTGTGTGGGGGCTGCTGCATAGAGCTTTTAGTCACTCAGCAAAGCAAGTCTGCAAAGCTGGAAGACGTGTGAGGGGTTTTGGCCAGCTAATCATAGAGCCATGGGATAAAAAAGGTTGGAAAAGGGATGTCATGTAGTCCTATTTCAGGCTTGAGGAAAAGCTAATTTCAAAGTTAGATTCAATTCAACCAGGTCTTGTCCAGTTGCATGTAAGACTGGAGGTTCCACCACAGCCACTGAAAAGTACTCAGTTCTCCACCAAACTTCTCTCTTCCCGTGTTCCTCTCTTGTTCTGGCAGAGGATTCAGCAGACAAACAGCCACATGCACATGACCATATGGCAGGTTGACTGCCACCTTCCAGGAATCCAAGCTGAGCTGTTAGGACTAGTATTCATCTCTTTGTCAAAGAAAGGGAAAGAAGCTCATAAGTTGCTTGGGAGACAATGGAAAGAACCTTATATGTAGAACAATCCCTTCTAGAACAGCTTTGCCCATAACTGTCATCCTCACTGCATCTCTGATTACTTGGTGGAATATAAGCTTGCTTGCCCTCTGATTCCCTTCCTTGTGATAAGCCTTGTCTGTGTACTCAGCTAGAAGACATGAGGTGCTGAACTTGCTCCTGATCAGTGCTCCTCTCTGTTTCTCTGGGAAACTGATGAATTCAGGGCTTCCGCAAACTGGAATGGGTTTGAGCACTGAGTTTTGTTTCAAGCTGTTAGGGTTAGAGAAATAGGTCTAAACTCTATATGTAGATCTGGAGTTCCTCAGGAGTTTGGCAGGGGAAATGAAAATCTACCTCCATGGGAGAAAAATGTATACGTTTGAGAGGACTTGAACAGCTGCCAAGTTTCATTGGGATCCTGTCATTTACACCTCTGCACTGCCCAATAAAGTGTTCTCTAACCACCCGAGGGTCACACTCTTTGGTGAGTCATGTCTCAGAAAAGACCAACCTGGGAAGCTCAGGAACAGGAGACATTCACAAAGCCCAGCAGCCTTGAGAGGTAAGATTAGTTCATTTAAAGATAGGCCAAGTTGCCAAAAGATGCCCCTCCACTTTAACAGAAGGAAGATGCTAGGAGGATTAGTTAACTTAGGCTAAATTTAGACTCTGTGAATAGCTTTTTGATTTTTCCTTTAGCCCTCTTTTGGGAAAGTCTTCTTTCACAGCGTCCATGCTCTGGTGGCTCAATGCTGGCTAGAGAGAGAGAGAAAATAGATCCTAACAGGCTATTCATTTTGTGTTCCTGCCGCTGGAGAGAAACCTGGGCTTTTGCAAGTCAATGTCTTGAGTCAGGTAGCCTAAAAATGCCACTGTTTTCAGATGTAGTGCACCCCTTGAGGCATACCATAGATAGTGCCATCAACCAAACTGTAAAAGACACTGCCAGTGTTGGTACCAGTGACCTCCTGCACCTCCCAAAAGAATGAAAAAAAAATCCCCATGAATTTGTTATATATTAAAAAAAAATGTCATTTGGTCAGCAGAAGATAAAAATTTTATGAACAACCTGCTTAAGCCCTGGCTGTGCTGATGCTGCACTGATTCCCTTTTTAATTAGCACATGAATAGGTGAGGTGAGGTTCCCTGCACAGGTATGGAAGCAGAAAGATTTATGAACCCGCAGCTGTTTGCTGCCGTTCCTGGAACCCGCCCCACACTCGTACACACACAACAGATCAGGCTGCCAAAACATGGAGAACACAAGCAAACTGAGAAAAATGGGGTCATTTCCCACAAAGCTCTGTGCTGGCAAGGGCAAAAATACTCCAGAATAAGGAATCAGAGCAATGCCCCCAAGGCCCAGCCTAAATGAGAGCTCCATTATGCTGGATGCTGCATAAACACATGGCAGAGGGTACTCCCTACCCCTAAGAGTTTGCAGCATGAATAGCTGAGGCTGACAAGGTAAGGGGCCGATTTATAAGGGAGGAACCATAGTGCAATATGATGGAGTGGCTTGCCTGAGGCCTCAAAAGTGAGGTGGAGCTCTGAGTGCTGCTCTTGTTGGTCCCAGGCCAGTGAGGCAGTCCTGGACTTTCACGCTTATGTTTAGGGCAGTTGCCTGGGTTGTAGAGGGTCTAAAGGATGGCAGCCGGGACCAATGAGGTGAGAAACCACCAGCAAGTAGGGAGTGTTGCCGCGGGTTCTCTGTTCTATGTCACCCTCTGCAAACCTCTTTTGAGCTCATTGAGTTGTTCTCAATTCTTCTTTTTCTCAGTTCTTCAATCCTCCTCTCATTTATTTTTTTCTCCTTGTTATAAAGATCCCCAAATTCTCTTGGCACCCATTGAGCCACATCCACTATGCCCTAGCTGGACCTCCATGTCAGCTGCAGGTAAGCTTGCACATTCCAGAGACTTTGATGGGAACTTCCCTTCCAGCTGCTGCTCCAGGCAAGCTCAAATGACACTGGGGAATAAGGAGAGCAGTCCATCTTGTGCACAAAGTAAGGAGAACACCTTGTGGAAAGAAAACATAAAAACTATCCAACCAGGGTCTTAATTAAGACTTCCTAGATCCTTGGTCTGTCTTTCCCTACCTTAAGCTCAGGATCAGTATCTTCCCCTCTCGTATGCAGCATAGGGGTTTTATTTCCACACTCAGGGAAAGTGTAGGAACCTAGAGGCAGCTTTCCCTGGAAAATAGCATTGTGGGTATAGTGATAAGCTTTATTGCAGGAGACTTGACCATCTGCCCATGACCTTCAGCTAAGCATGCCTATCTCCCTGCCTAGCTGTCAAAAAGACTGTCTTTCTGCAGACCTCCTTTTTCTAGAAGGCACATGACAAGTTTCTTCCGCTGGCCAGCACTATGGAAAGTATGTGTGGGAAGCAGGCTGATGGTGGTGGTTGGGGGGGCGGGGGGTCAGGTTTGGTATGACTCATCTCTTTGTGGGACATGTCCTTTTCACCTGAATTTCAGGGCCCTCCTGGTGTTTGCTGTTTGTTGACCCTGAGCCAAGTTTTTCATACAAGCTCATCCCTTCTCTTGAAACCATCTTGTTTCTCCTTGGGTAAATGTTTCTATAACCTCACCCCAGCTCCCCAGGTGATTAGATGCTGCTGAGATCATTCGGTTTCGTTAGACCACAAGCCTGAGTCTCACGATGGTACCTGTGATAACCTTGATGTTTGCCTCCTGGCTCTCAGCATTCCCACTAGGTGCGATTCTTCTTGTGCAGTTCACATGAACTTTCTACCAGGTATTGAGGAGGGATTGGAGCACCCCTCCTCATGCCATTCTCATCCCTGGAATTGCACTGCCTGGCCAGCTGTAACACCTAGGGACAGTCTGTGCCTTCTGCACTCTCATGCGAAGCTATGCAGGCCAACAGACTCGTCTGCCACTGGCACAAGCAGCCCATGTGGCATTAGGGCTTGGTGGTAGAAGGGGATGAAAAGTGCCTGGTCCCTCTGGCACAAACACACCTTCATCCTGTGTGTATTTAAGAGAGGATTGCCAAGTTGTGCCATCCTGGATACCATGATCGGAGATGTATGCCTGACCTTTGCTGCTAGCAGGCCATTCAAGGCTCTTCCCCGTAACTATTTACCAGGGATTATTATTTAACTAACTATTTGGTTATTATTTCAGCTGATGCTGTTAGGTCATTAGCAGCCACAAAACTGTGGTAAGGAAAGGGGCAATGTGAAAAAAATAAAAGGATCCTCTCCAGTGTTCTTCACAGTCTTTTCAGAGTGACCTTGGGCATGCAAGTTCCAAGGGTGTATGCAAGCAGAAAGGGATGCAGCCACCTACCTCTCAGCTGAATTACCAACAGTGATGTACACTGCCCCATGGGCCTGCTACAGGGTCCTTGAGACCTGGTTGGGTTGTGACTGTGGATGACTAGAGTCCAGATGCAGAATCACCAAGCTCTGTGCAATTAAGCCTGTCTTAATCATAAGCAGACAGCTGGGTCAGCCTTGTTAAGTCTACACTCACTAATGATCCAAACCACCGTCTGTTCTTCAGTCCTTGGGACAACTGTGTGTACATGACACAGAACCACAGAGTAATTGAGCCTGAAAGGGAGTTCTGGATCTCTCTATCCTGAATCTTCTCTCAAAAGAAGGCCAACGTCAAAGACCAAGCAGGTTACTCAGGAGCTGGTCCAGTAGAGTTTTGAGCACCTTGAAGGACAGAGATTACATATTGAGGGACTTTGGAGGGTTACTGCATCCCAGGTGTGGAGCTTTGCATTTGTCTTTGTCCACATGCTTACGCTCTCCTCTTTCCCCAAAAGGGTTCTGAGAACAGCCTCTGCCCAGACATCTTCTGGGAGACATTTTTCTGGCAAGGCCAAACTTGGAGACTGTGCTGACAATCAACTGCCTGGCCCTACTTAGTTTATTAGTATAGACTTAGCCTAGGGCATTCAGATCATGAACTCTGCCAAGGGACAAGTCTCAGGCCACTGATCCCTGAGATGCTGCCTTTTCACCAGAGGTTGCTTGTACAAACTACAGTGCTGGTGGTGCTTCTGCTGCACGACTGTTACAGTATGCAGCTTAGAATAACGTAAACTGCAATCATGGAGATTTCAGATAAACTCTTCTGAGGAATGCAGGATGTCTCCAAACGAGCACAAAATACAAAGTTTGCTCCCTGCTCACGGTACCAAGAGGATAGCTGGCTTGTAATTCCATTCATCATGCCAGCACAACTCTCTGGGCGCAGTTTTACCCTAACGTGATCCTAGAGCTATGCTGCATCCCTCTGAGGCTCTGCTCTGGGCCATGTGACACCAGCTCAGGCTGGCATTTGTTCAAAAGTTTGCACACCACAGACCTTTGCACAATAAAGACAAGCTGTATGTCTCCTGAAGAAACCTGTCAGCCTGTGGCTCCACCGTAAATCCAAATCAAAGCACATAGGTGACAACCCTTCATGCTTGGCTGTGGCTGAGGCACAAATGACCCTCAGCAGTAAATCGCACTGCACCCTCTCTGCTCTGCCAATGGCAGAACAGTCCTTTGCAGCTTCCGTATCTCACCATCCACATAAGAAGGAGCTTATGCATTGAACAAGAAGCACCAAAACAACCTGTCTGCTTCATAGGAAGTCCTGCATCAGGCTTTTATTTTTTGTGAATGCCTTAGAACCACAGGGACAACCATGGGCAATGGGATTTATGGCACTGGGAACACAGAGGTAGGGTCAAAGCAAACAACTGTGTGAAATTATCTGGATTTTTTTTAAGCTAGCTGTACTGCCCCCTCCAGAGATGCAAATGCAAAAGTGGACTTTACCAGATTTATTTCTACAAGAGCAGAAGATTTACTCATGCTTGGCTCTTTATCAGGTGTCATAAATTAAGCCCACTATCTTTTCACAGATTGTCTTTCTAAATTTATCAGAAAGGACTTTATGGTTCAGAACATCCTTTTCTTACCAGCCCCCCCTTCCAATGCTCTGAATAACAAGACTAGGGTACAGCCTGTGTTTATAAATATCGTATCAGTTACATTAGTGGAAGCTGATTTATTACACAAATAAGAGACTTCATCAATTTTCATCTGGACCTCTTTCAATGGGACATAAATTACACTGTTGCTACCGGGTTTGGTTTTTTAAGTGGATTTATCGGAGCAGGGACTTTGCTCATTTATTTTATGGCTTTCCTTGTCTGTGAAATAATTACAGTTTTGAAAATCTTCTCCATCCCTTTTTCTTCTTTCATTCCCCTCAGAAAATATCAGCTGATATTCGGGGGAGTCAAGTCAGACAGTGCTTGGCAGCCCTAACATGATTTGGGGTACCTCTGCTGAGCTGCCTGGAACAGGAGTGCAGTTTTCAGGATTTGGTGACTTGGAGATTTTGCAGGAAACTCATTGAGACTGTCTCTAATCCCAAAATAGAGGCCTGCAGACTGGTTATTCCCTTCAGAAAATGTTTAGCCTGTAAGTCTCCCTTAGATATTGGCTCCTTGGTCTGTGTTAGCACTGGAGAGTACTAATACCTGCCTTAGCATCTCCATAAGGTAGATGGAAAGGAGACAGTCCCTTAACTAGTCTGTCTGGCTGAACTGGTCTGTCACATAGACCCTGCTTGGCCACATAGGTGCCACAACTGCTTAAATGTCTACAGTTTCCGTGGATAACACGATATGATAACACAGTGCAGCATCCTATCATGGGGTGAAAAAGTGCAATGACCCCAGGAAAGAACGAAAGACCAAGAACTTGTAGGGCAGAGTCTTCACATAGCAAGTCCCTTCTCCACTGCTAAGCAGCCTCTCCTGCTGCAGGATAGCCAGGTGCTCCCTTCTTCTATGGCCAAGGACATGACAGGGTCCCTGCGTGTGCATGCCTCATCACTGGGGAAGGCACGAGGCACAGTCCTAGTGCCCTCCCAGGGGAAGCAGGTAATGCTGTCCATATCCCATCCATCCTACCAGACTTGTGGCTCTGTGGAGCAGACAGAGAGATCCCTTTAACTCTTCATACTGCCCTCCATCTCCTCACACACCCTCTCACCATCTGCATGCCCTGAATTGCTGCCCAGAACACTTTCTTCTGCAACTCATTTCTGGAGCCTCAAGAAAGTGAGCCAAAGGCTTGCCTGAGTTTTGTTGTTGTTGCTGTTGCTGCTGTTTTTGCCTAAGGCTGGAGCATGATCCCATGAAACAGAAGCCTAGGCTCCTAGGAATGCGTTGCATTACGACACTGTGCCGCAGAGACTTAGACTATTTACATAATAGATCAGAAAGCCCGGCCAATTAGCTGACAAAGGAAAGGGCGTGCTAGAAGGGCACTCAGAGTTCACCCTAATTAAGGGCAAGCCATTAGAGAACTTGCCTCAAAATGTAAGGGAAGGAGGAAGATGAGCACTGGGCGAAGGCGATGACCATTGTACCCAGCAATTTCTGAGCACTTCAGGGATGTTTCCTCCTCAGACACCATCCCCAGGGCTGCATGTTCTCACAGATCATTGGTGTGGATGGGGAAACTGAGACAAATCATTTGCTTAGGACAGGAAAAATGAGTTGACCACTGTCCAAACCTACTGTAACCACTGTCTGCTTGCCCATCACTCTGGTTCCTTCCCTACAGTGATGTATTATAGGGCTCATCTTTTTGGCACAGCCTGCCTGCACCTTTCTGAGAGCTCATTGCCACCTCTCAAAACTGTCCACCCTGTGTGACTAGATGCAAAAGACTTTCTTCTCCTCAGTGGAGAACAGATAGGCCCACGCTGATGCAGGTGGGAACCCACGTGAACAGATAGAGAAAACCTGTCCCAATCATTCTTTAATTAAGTTAATTTGCTAATTGTCAAGTCTTATTTGGGGGAGGAGCGCCACCTGCTGAACCCACCGTGCTCCTCACCCTTCTCCATTGGGGAGCGCATCAGGTTTCCAAGGCCCAACTTGCTATGAACCCAATAAGCATTGAGAGGAAGAGAAAACGGCAAATCAGTGTCTTCCATCTTTCCTAACCTGACTTGGTACTCTAGAATTTCCCTGGATGCTTCATGTGGCTCCAGTACCTGCATTTATTGAATGGTGCTATTACCAGCTTTGGTGATCTTCCATCTCAAAACAGTAGTCTCTTCCTATTGAGCTGGAAGCACAAGTTTCTCTTCAAAATCCTATAACAGAGGGTTTTTTTCCAAGGGAGTGGATGTTGTTCAAGTGAGTATGAACTGCAGGACAAGGCTTAAAGCCTGCACAGATGATCTGTCTGGCAAAAATTGAAAATCAGGGATTGGGACAGATGATGGATAGTTCTTCAGTGCAATCAGTTACCACTTGAGTTGTACTGACAGCATGCGGCTTCCTAGTTTGTGAAACACACTGCTTTAAAGCATTTTCATGTCCCTTTTGCCCACATAACAATCCCTACCTTCATGGGTGTTTAATATAGTGCAATTTGCTTTTCAGGTGAAATACTTAAGAGCAGCACATAATCAGTTACAGCTACTCAGCTGACAGGTGGTAACTTGTAAAACTATTGTAATTCCTGTCCTTATGATCCTCTTTAAACCCCAAGTTTCTCACATAAGGGGCTTTGAATTGCCAACCTATGCATCAATCTGCCAGGACTCTGGCCACTAAGAGTAGTAAAGCTGGGTTGAAACTCCTGATAGTACCTTAAAAATAACTACCTTTGGGTTCTTTTGGTTTCTCTGCTAACTTTTGAGGTTGTAGAAGGCTTTAAATTTGATATTTCTAAGCTTTGCATTACAGTCACATAAGGTGGGTTTCTTTCTTTCTCTGTTCATCTTCTTCATCTGGTGGTATAGAAGAAAACCTGAGAATCTTTACATAATGTTGTTAATGCAGCAGCTGGGAATTTATGGGAAGAACACTGACAACTGCAAGATGTCCAATAAAATTGTAAGAGTTGGCCACACTGGTGGGGTTACTCCCCTCCTAGATCACAGGACAGGCTACTTGGTTTGGTCCAGCTGCTGGGTGGTTTTTAGGACAGACCCTTCAAAAATATTTACAACTGCTAGGACGCCGGGTCCCCTCAGACAACCATGAGGCCTTAGCAGAGGTACCAAAGTTGCAAACCTGTTTGCTCTGGCTACCTTTTCAGGGCAGGTCACTATCCTAAAATAGAAAAAAAAAAATGACTTCAAAGGTGATCCATCTTCCCTTGCTAAAGTGAAAACCTTTGGTGGCAACCCTTCTAATATATGTCCTTCCTTAACTCACAATACAATAAAAGTTTAGCACCACAAGTCCTTTTAAAAGCTGGCCTCTAAGACAGTGTGTGAACCCTCTTCTGGGGCCTCATGTTTTGTACAGATCACCCTCATTAGCAAGGGAAAGTGGAGTAAGTGGAACAGACTGCACTCCTGGCATGCTGCTTTTTTGATTCCTCTTGGAAGTCCGCTCATTCAAACTGATCCTTCCAAGTAGCCTGGTTCGTGACTGCTGAAGATTATAAAAGAGCCAGGGATCCAGCATCCCTGCAGCTCATCACTGACAAACAACGGTGTCTGGATGCTTTTTTTTTTTTTTTCAGTAAGGGATTCTCGCTCTGTTGGGAGCTGTCAGGGAGACTGTTTACAGCAACAGCCCTACAATTACCTTCAAATGATGCCCTTTGAGCACAGTGTTCTGGGATTCTTAAGACCAAAGCTTCTGAGCTGCTTGAACTGCATCTGAAATGTGAAAACAATAAGGCATTGTTTGGATCTGAAGATGCTGTTGCTGTAAGCAGATGTTGTTTTAAAGCAGGCAAATCTTTCTGAATGGTCAGCAGGACCCAAGATAGCTTGGAAGATGCCCCTGACCAAAGATGGACTGATCAGGGCATCAGGATAAAGGTTTCAGTTCAATGCTGTTATGGATTTTGTCAAATCTTGCTAACTATCCCAAATATGCCATTCCTAGGCATAAAGACAAACACAAATCTTATTATACTATATTGAAATTTTAGAGTAAAAGCTTAGTGTGTGGGGGTGGGTGTGGTTATTTAAAAAAAAAAAAAAAAGTGACAAGGAATCAGTATTAACCGAGACTGATGGACGTTCATTGAGAATCTGGACAATGACAATATCTAGAAGAAAGCTGGGTATAAACGCTTCTTTGTTTTATCCTACATGGAAGATTTGTCTTATGGGGAGGGAAGAGGACAGTGTAAAAAGGCCTGTCCAGAATACAAAGCCCAGCCCTGAAGGGAGGCCTCTCTTTCTCAAACAAGGAAATCTTGATGAAAAATTATACATTCTTACTTGTTTCCTTTCCTTTGCCTTCACATTTTCTTCAGCCTTTTAAATAGTCTTGGATCATAATTTCACATCCTTTCCCGTGGCTACGAGTAATAAAAACCTCATACACATGGCCTGGAAGATCTGGTTCTCCTTCAGCATTGCGGAATTCAAGAGCACAGTTTTAGGGAGGAGGAGGACAAAATAATAATAGTAGTAGCCATGCTAGAAATCATGAGAATGAGCCCCTTAGATGAAGGGTGGAGGCCTTGTTTTCAAAACAGCTCTTACCAGCTCTCTGGGTGATCTTGGAGAAGTCACCAAGATCACAGTCTTTCTATCGAGAGCATTACTACTAGTGACTTGAATTAGGAATCTTACTGCTGTTTCTCCCTTCACTGGAGGACCTAGGGAAACCTTCAGTTTATTTACTTACCTCTTGTATGGGCTTTAAGTGCCATGAATCCCTGGGTGGTTTGGCTCCCTCCTTGGAGGGGACAGACATGCTATTTCTTTATAGAGTGATAGTGACACATGTATCATGTTCAGTACAGCTGGATCTGCTCTCAGATAGGTTGATTTTACAGAGAAGAATAAAAGTCTTACAGGGAAGGCCACATAGCAAAAAAACAAACATTGAAAAAAAAATTGAAGAAGGCTGCACTTTGCCTCAGATACTCATCTCACCAAGCAGAGGAGACACTTAGCTTTTCCTTGAACTGTTTTATCCTTCCTCAGATTCTCAGGGAATGACACAAATGTGATTCATGGGTCAGGACACTAAGGTGACTGTAAGGAGATGCTGCCGAATTAAAGCAACTAAAGCTAAGGGACCAATGGGAGGGAGGCACAAGCTGATGTAATGTCTGGGTGGCTCAAACCAGCTCCTCAATCTCTGTTATTAGGTAAAGACAGGCAGTCCCTGGAGAACACACAAGCTCCTTTCCCCCTCTCTGCAGCCTTCCACACAGTCACTTTAGGGACATGCCCTTTGCACTCTCACCTACATGCTTCTGGCATACACTTGCATCCTCCAACACTCCAGACTTCTTCCTCCAGCAGCCAGAACAACACAGCCACACAAAGCTCCCATTGTGCAAACAAGTCCCCAAACACCACAGCTCCAACCCTATAATGAAACCTCCCCAGCACCTTGTTACTGGTGAGAGTATTTGATTGCAGTCAAGTATCCACACCTGGAAGAGGTAGGAGGAGGGGGTATTAGGAACATAGGGAAAGAGAGATTGCTGAGCTGGAGCAAGGGAAGGAGGTGGCTGGGAGGCGCCAGCACTGTCTTTTGGTAGGATAAACTTGTGCAGCATCAGCCACAGCAAGAATCTCTGGGTGATCTCTCTCTGTTTCACAAATACATTTTGATTACTGAGAGAAAAAAATGCAAATAGAAGCAAACAAACAAATAAACAAGCAAACAAAAACAAGTTACTATATAGAGGATGTTGAAAATAGGGAAAGATCTGAGCTGCATTGGACCATAGGGATCCTGACTTGGTTTCTGTGAGGTTGTTCTGCAGCTTCCTCAGTCCTCATTACGAAGAGCTTATATCAGCTTAGATGGAGGAGGGAATGGCATTAAATCTACACACTGACCTTATCCAGTATCCCTAGGTGAGGCTTTTTAGTCTGCAAGGGTGAGAGAAACTCTTGAGGAACACTTCAGCCTCAGCTTCCCCATTCGGAGGGCAAAACTCCCTGCTTGGAGGTCCTTTGCTTGGACTCAATGCTCAGCCCCCTGCCTGCCCCACTGTCCTCCACATGGCCATATGGGGACAAGTCCAAGAGTGGAGGAGAGAGGGAGAATGGGATGGATAAGGTGGAGTGATGCCTTTGCTGGGGGTTCAGTCCCGGTCTGAGGAGGTTACGGAGCACAGCAGAAGAATGGAATTGGGTTGGCTTTGAGGAATGAGTGGTAGGATACTAGGAGACATATGGCTGGAGTCCTCAATTATGGGGTGAAACCTGTAGCTGGGAAGCAAAAATAACCCTACAAATGGGGTTAGGGTGTTAGGATGTATGCCCAGGGAGAGCGGTCTTTTGACCATAGGGGTCTTGTGGCTGCCGACTTGTGGACAGAGTTGGTGGGTTTGGTCAGAGCTGCATGATTGAGAACTGATCCAGACCAGCTGGAGCTGATGGAAATCACACCACCAAGAAGCTCAGGTCAAGAACGAGGGCAGAATGAGGCCTCAGGAAGAAGAAAACAGAGAAACAGGTGAGCCCCATGTCAGGGCAATTCTGCATGAAGCATGGATGCTGGCGCTCGTTGTGAAACACCAGAAACAAGCTGAATTCCCCAAACAGTGTTTATGGGAATAAGCTCTTCTTTTCTGGGGGTTTTGTTTTGTTTTGCTCAAGCCCGTCTGTCACATCTTGCACATTTCATTATTTAGGAATTTTTGATTTCAGAAGATAAAGTAGTCCCAGAGGAATATTTTCAGAGAGATTATTTTAACAAGCACTTTTGTACCAGGAAATCAGTGAGTTTAACCTAACAAGCAACTACCAGGCCAGGGGGACAAATAAATCTAGTTCCCACCTATTAATTTTACAGCCTACATAAAGCAGTGTTGAAGTCAAAAGTATATGTGACCCAAAAAGACATTGCTCATTTTGACACATATATAGCTTGCCCCCTGCCTGAACCCTGTCCCTTAGCCTAAATCCAGGAAGTGGGCTCCCTTTTGTAACGGATCATAGGCCGGTGTGTCAGGAATGTGTTCTACCTTAAACCAAATGTGAGCCTTTCTTAGGAAGGGGATAGGCTGATAGAGATGTTTTCCCCAAATGGGGAGAGTTTCCCTGTTTTGCACTGTGCAATATGCAATCGTTTTATTGCACCACTCAGTGATTCAATCCAGTGAAGCTCATGTGGGAAAGATTGCAATTTGGTTTTGCCAAGTTGACATCTGAAAAGAGCAAGCAGGCAAACACTTCCACTCCAGTACTATTTGTAATGGTTACTGAGCTGTTAGACACATGAAGGGAAAAATGCAGCTCCAAGGAGCAACTGCATCCCATGGATGGAAAGGACCTGAGTAACGCAGAAACTCTACTTTCATCTTTGAATAGGAATGCAGTGCTATGCAGAGAGGAAAAGAAAACAGAGCTTTCAGCACACCGAGAGGATAAAAATAAAGTGCACAGTCTGAATGAAGAGGGTGATTAACCACTGGCATAAATGAGGGGAAGTGTTGGATTATCCACCACTTGAAGCATCTCAAGCTGAAGGTCGGGCGCCTTTGTGAAAGATGTGCTGTGGTCCAGCACAAGGCACCAGGCTCCAGGCAGCGGCAAGTTGAAGGGGCTTTTAAGCCTGCCTTGCCGGTGCAGAAGTGGAGGATTTAGCTGCAGTCTACAACAGTGTCGTGGAAAGATGTGAAGCAGGTGGCGATAGACGTGTGATGCCAAATCCTAGTTAACCGTATCAGCCGGGAAACACAGGTTGTCAAAAGAGAGACATAAGCAATGAGATCAGTCCATTCTGTAACCCCAAAGAAAGGAGGTCTTTGGCTAGAGCATCTGAGACCTGATTTTTTCCCTGGACTTCAGCCATTTTTGGGTCAGGCCCTCTGTTGTTTGAAGGCAGTCCAAATCTTGCAGGTAGGAAGCAGCTCAGTTAGGTAAGAAAAGATGTCTCAACACGGGGAGTTTCATCCACTCGGGCAAAAAAAAAAGCCCTGCAGAGCTGATGGTTTGCTCCATACCTACTGTCCCAATGGCTTTTAATAGCATTGCCATGGAGACAGATTCAGCATCATTTTCTAATTCAGTTGTGATGCATCAGAGATTAGATTTTATGCACAAGTGGACAATGAGAATCTCTGCCTTACACGGACATACATGCAGTTCCTTTCAAATTTCTTTTTTTAGCAATTTTAGAAACCCAAACCCAATGCATTACAGAAAATGACTGGTGTCTGCTGCCTCCACAGAACAAGTAGGAAATCGTGTAAAACACAGCAAGGAGCAAGGTATCTCCATGCGGATGGCAGATGCTTGCATGTGCATACGGGAGCAATGCTTTGGGCAGTCTGGAATCTTGGCAGGCCAAGTGCATGAAAAAATATTGATGCCTCCAGAACAGCCCATAAATGAAGATCCCCAAATCCATTCAAAGTCCCTTCCTAGGTGCCCAAGCAGATATACAGAATCTTCTTAGCTTCTTTGAAGTCACACAGGCAAAGAGAGCCACAGCCTAAAGACCTAGGCCTTGGGCTGACTTTCCTTTCTTGTTCCTACTCCTCTTCTTTGGCTCATCTGCCTTCCTTATGAGCTTGGTGATGATAGCAGCAACCGTCTTGGATTCAGGAAGGGCAGATGGGCTCCACCCTGCGCGTGGCCCCCGGGAACTTTCAGAAATATTTGTTTTGTGTAATTTTGTTTGCTTAGTTTTTCCATATTTTATAATGCTGAGGGGAAGGCAGTATTTGGGGTGTTTCAGCTGTTTTGTTTAATTTCTTTTGGGGTAACTTAGCTGTTTTGGATTTTTAAGCCTTAGGGCATAATGTTATTGCATGTATTTGTCTAAAGCCTTTCCTCCAGGTCAGAAAAGCACATTGTGGTGCTGACAACTGTGATGCTAAGCCTCAAATTATCCTGTCTAGCTTGGATTTTTTCAGTTACTGCAGTCCATGATTTAAGTATTATCCCTCTCCTTGTTTTATTTTTTTTGTTTTGTTTTGTTTCTTGTTTTTTTTTTGTTTTGTTTTTTGTTTGTATTTCAGCACTTGAAATGTCCTCAGGTTCTCCACGCTTTAACATTACTGGGGCCAGCTCTCACTCACAGCTCTTTTGCCCAGACAGGATTTGCCTGTACTTTGACTCGGTGAAGGCTCAGACTGACCTCAGAGCAATACAGAGAGGAAAAAACAAGGCTAAGGAAAGCAACTTCATGTGGAACCAAGCTTTCGTTTGTGGTTGTAGAGGTATCCCAGCCATGGCTCCTCCTAGGCAGAATGCTCCTAGGCCAACTGGAAGTCTCCAAAGCTGCCACTTGCCTGCCCTTACTGCACTGGTTTCCCAGATGACCTTAATTCATGAAGTTGCTCTGCTATATTCATGTTTCTGGTGTTTGAGACAGTGGATGAGCTTGTAGGACAAGAGCTTGGTTTAATTATTTGGACTGAGAACTGTTTTTTTTTTCATTTGAAGACCGGTATTTGCCTCCCAAAAAAAGAAAAAAAAGAAAAAAAAAAAAAGCAAGGTTTGACTTTCCTTTCCTTTCCTTTTTTTTTTTTTTTTTTCAGAAAGTTTTGGTTTAAAATCCAAAATCATGCCTGGTTTTAGTAGGAAAAAAATCCTAGTTTTTGAAAATAGTGAACCATTTTTTTGGTTCCTGAAATGAAAGCCAAAGCACGGCCCAAATCTTTCTACCACTAAGAGATTATTGCCATATTTATTTTTCTACACAGATGTATGGGAGATCCCATTCTCTCAAACAGTTACCAAAACAGAGCTCCAAACCCAATTGTCATACTTCACACACCTTTTCTCCTATCATCTCATTTTCTTCCTCTGCTCTGTGTTGACCCCTCTTATTAGCTGTCCTTGACCACCAATGCAGATGTCCAGTGATCTTTCTATAGTCACAGAAAAGTGCCATCTGCTTTCACAGAGATGTGCCATTTCTTCCACCAGTTACGTAAGACACCAGGTACTCCTAAAGACACCTGCTCTATCTATCTCGTGAATGGTTCCCTGGTCATAAGGTTCAAATTTCTGAAAAAAAAGAGAGCTTTCACATGCACAACTCCTATCTCTGGCTAAAAAACTCCAGAACTCACAAATTGCCTGGAGGGATGTTCAGATGGACTCCTCTTCCCACCCATATGCTTTCTGGGGATCTTGGTGGGGGCACCTGAGGCTGGGGGCACTTCAGAGCACTGGTGAGCTGAAGACCAGCTTGGCCAGCATACAGAAGTGGAATGTCATTGCTTGCCCCTCCCAGAAACATTGTCCTCTGTCACAACACTGGGCTTGAGATGGGAAGAACATGGTACCTCCCACTATGAAGCTCTATATACTCCCCAGATAAATACGAAGCTGAAATTCAGATTAGGGCTGTTTACCCTCACACTAGTTCTTGTAGGAGCATAAAAGCCAAAAGACGCCTTCTCTTTTAGGGGAAAACAGCACAAAACCACAACCCCCGCTGTCATGCTGCACCATCTTGCTGCAGAGGTTGGACAAGGACCTTCCTCCTCCCCTGGAACTGGAAGCAAGTGTATCCCCTGTGCTGCCCTCAGATTCCCTTGAAGGAATTGTGCCTTGGTATATTTTTAGATACATGCAGAAATAAACACCTCTGCCCCCTCTCCACCGTGATTAGCAGAGACATTGTGATTATAATGATTATTTGAGTTTCCTCAAATGAAGCAAGTATTTAGTTATATTTTCATTCTTTGGACTGAAACTTAACCCAGTTTGTTTTCCGATAAGGCCATATGGAGAGAGGACGCAGCTGGTATTTTATCCAAATTAATATGTGTCCTGGCCTGTAAACCATTTGTGTTTGTAATGAGCTCAATCTTCATATAATAACACTGTTGAAACAATAAACGTCACTTCGGCTCCAATTTGGTGTCTGGACTGTGAGGCATAAAAACAGTTCTGCTCTGAACTGTCAGGGTGAAGGCTGGATAAACTCGAGAAAGTTCAGGTCAGGTGAAATTTCACACACGGAGACTATTATTGGAGTGAACAGGCTGGAGGAGCTGTTACAGGGAGCATATGCATGGCTTTTCTCCCCACAGACCAGAGTCAGAAGTGCTTTGCCTGATGACACGTTCCTGTACGGGCGCATCTGAGACACCCCCTTGTGTGAGTTAGGCCTTTCTACGAGCAATTGAAATACCCTTAATCAACCATGAGAGCCTAATTCTGCATAGGATATAGGCCCCTATCCTTGATCTGGCTCTTTCTTTTCAGCATTTAAAACATCTGCTCAGCTTCAACCTAACCATGACCTTTCTTCATTTCTCAGATGTCCCTTTTTTATGCCAGTGAGATTTCATTGTTGGTTTGATACAAGGAAGTCATGGAGAGCCTCATCCAAGACAGAGATGAGTATTTGCTGTCTAGATCACATCCAAGCCCTGCAAAGACCTGCAGACAAGCTGTTCCTCAACAGCCTGGTTGGATTTGTTTGGTATTTTTGGAGCAGGCATTGAGTGGGTCAAACACCCCCAAAAGATATTTTTAAGTGGCAATATAGGGTTTCATTGCACATCAGTGCTTAGAGGACTTGGCCAAGGGAGTGGGAGGCCTTCAGCTGAGCTTCTTCTCAGATGATTTGAATGTGCCTTCTGCCTCCTTTAAGTTGCAACACAAACACGGCTGCGAAATGTGGGAACATGAGGCTGTGTGTGGGAAATAACATGTTCACTGGACCCAGCAAGTGCGGATTTGCAAGACTGAGTCAGGCTCCTAAGCCGCAGTACTGAAGCTATATTGTTGTTAGAGATGGCTCATTTAATGTTTGATATTGCGGGTACATCATAGGTTGCAAGAAATATTGGGAGTTGGCAACAGCCTGGTCTGAAAGGCTTGGAAGAAACCATCTAACCCAGCTGAGACCTTGCTGCAGTTTTTGTTTAATCAGCTGTTAAAGACTTATGTGAGAATCCAGACCTTCCTCATCACAGGCTAAAGAGTATGTGTATCTTTAAATTTATCTGTGCTTTTTATGTTCTATCTGTGCATCTTTATGTCCTGCACAGAAAAGTAAAAATGATCTTTCTCTTCCTTTAAGCGCACTGTCCCCCTACCTGTTCATTGACAGCAGAGTGGTTCAGACTCTGTCCTGATATTAGTTGGGTCCTGTCATTATACATTATTGGAAAACTATATATTATTGCAAAGTTCCTCTGCTCTGCATGTCTGTGCTTGTGTGAAAACCAAAGCCCTGTGAACAGGAATTCAGTGAAAAGAATAGATTCCCAGGGATTTCTAGAGCTGTAATGAAAGAATGGGTTTTGGGTGCCCATCCTGCCTCAACCTGGCCCAAGAGCGATGGTGAGTGTTGTTCTTTCCAGCACCATGCTACAGGAAAGGGTGAGGTTGGTCTGCAGCTTTTCCTGAGAATAGAAACCGGCAGGAAGGAACTGAGGAGTGAATGTTTCCTCTGGATCAATACATGGAGATTCCCTGCCTGGGAAAGGGAGGGGACGGAGCAGAGCAGGAGCAGAGGTCACCACGTCCTTAGGGGACAGGGCTCTCCAGGTCTGCACAGACACTGATGGTTGTTTCCTCTTCTCTCTGGGCACTTCTGCCTTTTTTTTCAGAGCCTTTGCCTAACAGCAAGTCCAGCTGTAGTTACAGGGTCTCTCCTGGACAGATGCCTTTGAATGCACTGGATTACATTATCCAAGCATGGGAGACCAAGGCAAAAAGGGGTCAACAGCAAATCTGTAGGCTTCCCTTTCCCAATCTTTTTATTTCAGAATCTGAGGCTGGAGCCCAGGTGCTGATGTTTGCATGGTCCCAGATCTTTCCTCTCTCAAACTGTGATCCATCTGCAGCTCCATATTCACTCACCTAGTCCCTGCACTTTTATCCATTCAGGGCAGAAAAAAACGCAGCAAGGTGAGTAATTAATACAAAGCTGCAGGACACCCCTCCACTTCAGCACTTATCTCTTAAAAGCACTTCATCAGCATTAATTGCAGGGAAATGGAGGCATCAAGCTGCATGGCTTGCACAGTGGAACGGAGCGAGACGGTAGTGGCAGCCAGAAGAGAAATCCGGGGCATTCCCATGGCTGCAGAGTGCCACATGCTTATTTATATCCCTAGTATCCACCCATTTCCTGATGCCATAACCTCATTGATGATTGCAAGCAATATAAACATGCTAGCGCTGCACATGACTGTCTGGAGTGTCTTTTGGTCCCAGGGCTCATAGCTGTCACACTTCAAAGAGACAGTGTTGACTTTTGAGACATTTCAGAGGTGCCTGTGGGCTCGGCTTTCCGACCATGTTCTCTAGGGTTCTGTATGGGCAAGAAAACACTGAAAGACTAAAGATTTTTGTTCATAGATAGCCTTGCTTGGGGTGGATGTGAGAAAAACACATTCTTTTTAAACTTATAGGATGGGAGATAGGTTTGGCTCCTATGATGTGCATTTGATGAGCACGTTGATTATCAGAGATGAGCACTAGAAAACTCATACTATGCCTTTTTCCCTGGATTATTTGCAGGGAAAAGGACTGGTGAGGATCTTTATGGTGAAGCTCTTCCTTCCTTCCTACTTCTTCCCATTACTTCTTATCTGGCCAAGGGTGCAAATCTCCAATGCTTCTTCATCTGCATAAAAGGGGTGATCCTAGCTATAAGTAGCCACTGTTATCTGAAATGATCTGCCAAAGGTCTGAAAAGTACCACTTGCCCTCCTGGATTTGGAATGCGCTGGCACCTTTTAGAGGATCATTCCTGGACATATGTAAATAAGGCCACACATAAAAATAAATTATAAGGAGAAGAATATAGAGAATGGCAAGGAAAACACAAGGGTGAAGGTTTAGGGAGATGCACAGGCAGTAGACACTGGGAGCATCAGCTAGCTGGAGATGGGAGCAAACCACAGCATACTGTGTTCCAGCATTTAACAGTACATAGGAAAATTCCCTGGATAAAGTATAGCCACACTTTTCCCCTTTTTCTTTTCCTTTTGTGGCACAAACAGTGCAGGAGCAGATGACCTGACTATGGGCCCTGTGAGGCTGACCTTGGTGATCTGTAGAGGAGTTCCTGGGCAGAGGTGGGGAAGGACACCAGATTCTCTCTGTTTGGAGCAGACAACTCCCTGGTAAGTCTGTCCAAGTTAGTCTGATCCAGCAGCACTGTCTGGACCAAAAACTTTGCAAATACTCTTTATTTTTGGCCCAGGATGAGTAAACAGCTGGGAGCTGCAGTGCCTTTTTATTTTGGTTATAGAGATGGCCATGCCACTTACTGTAATGCTATTTTTAAAGCAATACCCTAGAAAAATGCAGTGCTGACAAGCAGGAATGTTTATTTTCTAAAGTTAAAAAATGTGTGTGGATGTATGTCCTTCTGCCTCCCTTGCCTTGTGTTTTGAGCGCTGTTCAGCTGCCATGACCCAGTGTTTGATCCTCTTCCTTCAGCTGGCAAAGGATGATGCTAAGCATGTCAGAAAGCTCAGCATGGGGCTTTTTCAACCCTAAAGCTATGAGGTCCTTGGGACCAAGAGGAGGAGAGGAGAGGAGGAGCCAGCAAGTCTTTTCTGCCCCTTACGCTCCTGTCCCTGCAAAACACTTTGCTGCTTCTTCTTAGTGAGGATCCTTGGACACAGAGATCTGCCCACTTTTAAGTATCAATTTATGGGGAAGTAACTGATTCCATCACCCATTTACTGAGATTATGTTCTCCCTTCCAGCCTCATGCTAGGAACTTTAGCTTGTCCACCCAAAATGTACACAAAACCACCTTAGATTTGGAGATCAATGTCCCAAACAATGCATTTCCAAGCCCTTTATTTGGATAGGAGAAACAGATATATATTTTCCCCATTCACTTCCAGTTTTCAACTTAAAAAAAGCAAGCTCGTGCCAGAAAGTTCAACGGCTTGCAAAGACTTTGAATTTTCTCTGGACTTGAAAAATGGGGAACAACTCTGGCCCAACATCCTTGTCTTCTTACTACTTATCCATTCGGGCTACCACATCTCCTCTAATGAAATGTTTTCTTTTGGCTGAGACATTTGGGCTGAGGCATTTTGCTCAGCTGCCCTTTCTTTGGTCGTAATTATCTCTCTTGAGTGTAGAGTCTTCCAAAGATATGTTCTGCTGAGGTGAGCCCCCTTCTCACACCAAATGGAGGAATGCATTTTCAAGAGCCCATTACCCCCAAGGACTTCCTCTGTACTGCCTACGGATAGAGACATGGAAAAGTTTGTTGTGTGTCTGGCAGAAATTTCCTATTGACTTTTTTCCCTGTTTCAAAAGATAAATAAATAAGAAATAAACTTTTGGTTGAAATGAATGTTTTGGCAAGAAAAGTTTGTTTTAACAAAAATGTCCATGTTTTTGTTAAAATCCTCCTAATATTGGGTTTTAGTTACTTACAAAAATTCAGTTTTATTTTTTTTAATGCAAGCTCAGAAATGTTAAGGTTTTCCTTTTCTCTTCATTATAATAACGAATGTCAATTTTTGAAATAATAAATATATCTTATAAGGAGAAATTCCTGAAAAGGCTCTATGATGTGGCCAGCATTTGTAGGACCTGATGCAGAATAGTTGCCCCCAATATCTAACCTTGTCTTCCTCATGGGGAATTCAATTTGGAGTGGATATTTTTGTTGATTATAGATTTGGTCTTGCACTGAAACATTTTTTATTTTTTTTTTGCTAAAAGAGGCAAAAAAGGGGATATCTTCTAGAGAAGTCCTCCATTTAGGAATTTGCTTAGGCCCAGAATTCCAGAACTCAGTAATGATACCCTTAAAACCCACAATAACCAAGAAATTTCTGAAAAGTCACCATATATGTTCTTTTTGGTTGAACATCTAGTCTGCAGAGAAGCCAAATTTAAGTTGTTTCTTTCCATTGTTCGGAATAGGGAAATCTTAGTGAACAACTGTGTTCATTTCACAGCCCTCATCTATTGTCTTCTGATCTAAAATGAGTTCTATTGCCAAGGTTTGTTTTTGTACAACATCACGCACACCAAGGTTCTTGCTCAGATGATTAATATCATAAATATAGAATTTTCTCTAAATGTTGGTTCCAGTAGGGCTATATGATACATCATAAATCTTCAAACTAAAAGCTGAGAAGCTCTGAGACGCTATGGGAAGACATAGAAATACAAAAATCCTTAGGATGGAGATCTAGGTCTTGTAAATACCTTGTGACAGTTTCTGCATGAGCTACTTTGGCTTAAAGATCATCAAAGCATTAGCATTTGAACTAGTTAACTCTGCTAATCTGTTGTAATAGGTTTTGCTAATCCATATGTGGACAAGCTGTAAGTTATAAGAACTTACCCCAAGCACCTGTCTTGCATGAAAAGTAGATGCATGGAAAGCCTTGAAGATATATGATTTCAAAAAACAGTGAGTCAAATTCATGGATGAACTTCCCTTGAGGGTTTTTAAACAAAAATATCCTCTGCCTTGGTCTGGAAACCCTTGACCTTCAGACTGAAGACTACCAAAGGAAATATTGTTCCATGATGGACTGGTTCTTATTTCCTTCTTTAGGCAACCACTCTTGGCTATTTCTGGAGATTGGGAACCAGTGAGATGGACAATTGGCTGGGTCTGACCTGTGAGATCAGTCTTACGGTGTTAGAATCAATTCCTTGTAAAAGCTTGTAAAGGAGATAATGTCAACATTCAAGATCTAACTCCTTGAAATAGAGTTACTACAGAGTCTTTATTCTAGAATGTCCAGTAGTATCAGTGGGACTGTCTTTCAGACAGGATAGAGCACATTTAACTCCTCTGGCTTCAGTGCCACTTGCATTTCAAAGAGCATTTGAAGAAGACTTCAGTGTTAATCTTACATAAACACAAAAAGAGTTAAAAATCAAGCCAAGGCGTGCTCATAGGTGATGACAGCTATTCTTCCTTTCTACCTGTTATCATGGATTGACTCTGGAAAGAAGGGTAGGTAGGCAGACAGGCATCTGTTGTTTGCCAAAACAAGCTAAAGACTCCTAAATCTATGCCAAGGAATCATGGAGTCAATCTGAGGTCTTTGAGCTTGAATGGACTTGGACATCCAGGCCACAGAGCCCTCTCTTCTGCTCTTTCATGCAAATAGATGGGTTATCAGCATGCAAGAGGTATTTAGGGAACCCAGGAGAGGTCTTGTTAGGTAGGTCTTCACAACTTTTTGCTGTATTTCTCAACATTTGTCCTACAAGTTGGATAAAAGAGGAGGAGAATGGATTTACTGGGTACTATGCTTTAAATGTGTGGAGAGCCAGAAGCAGGTAAAAGTGAGTAAATGTTTCAAAAGAACTCTTGTGATCTAGTCTTCATTCCACTTTCAAAATTAGTCAAGGCCTCCATAACCTAACTATACCCACTTTATCTGACAAAATGACATAGATTGGATCCAACAATTTCACTCCAAATGACTTGTTCAAGTTCACAGAATCATAGAATCACTATGGTTGGAAAAGACCTTCAAGATCATCGACTCCAACTTCAGTTCATATGATAAAGGTAGTGCAATTAAATCTAGGCTTACAATCACAAAATAATCTAGGTTGAAAGGGTCCTCAGGAAGTTTCAAGTCCAGGCCCCTGCTCATTCTGTGACCTCAGATCAGTAGAAAAGTCCCAGGAGTAAACCATATCCTGGTAGCTATCATGCGATGGGAAAAAGACAATAATATTGATAGACATTTTTTTTTCAGGAGGAACCAGAGATGAAGTGTCCATGCTTTCCTTTCTGCATACCCAGGGAACAGGTCAATTCACATTAAAGTCATGCTGTAATTAAGGACATGTCAGTGTGACAGATCATAGGAATTATAACTCCGAAGTTACCTAGCATCTCAAAAACTAATCTTTCTGTGTACTGAATACAGCTGTGCTACTAATCTGATTTTGGCATCCCATGAACATGGATATGATCTCTGCCCTGAAGTGTCCAGGGTTCACTGTCAATTGTCAAACAGTGGTCCTTCTGCTGCATGCCTTGGGGAGACTGAATCACAGGCCAGTGGATCTCATCTGACATTTCTAAAAGTTCTGCCCTCCTCATTTACCCTGGTGGAGAAATATAAAGAGCAGAAGACCATCACAGGCTTCTTGCTTCTCCATGATTGCGTGTTATTCTTCTGCCCACTTCCAGGCTAGGTCCCACCAGACATTTTCAGTGTACAAATGTCTGTGTTTGCAGGATGTCAAAGCAGGAGTTCACTCCTTTGAGACTGTCATGTTACAAGACAATGTTCACACTGTCCAGGTGGCTGGAGCTGAACCTGAAGTGCAAACTGGACTTAAACCTGGGGAAGACAGGAGGGGAGAGTCAATTTTTATACCATGCTCCCTTTGCCTTTTGCCTTTTTAAGTCACTGCCAAATAGGAAGGGAATCTGAATTGCTTCACCTCCTTCTCTGTGCACAGAGCCCCCCTCCAGGTATCGTAACAAAAGCAGGGAGGGTGAACAGCACATAATGCTGATATTTGTAGCCTGGCATGTGGATATCTCCATTGCTGGAGTGTTACATTTCTGAGTGGACAGCAGGGAGATTTTCTTTAAAAAGTATGCACATATCTGTGGTCTTCATGGCAGCGTTCACTGCACATGAGTTGCTCAGGATCAGGCCAAAAAAGATTTTTTTTTTTTACTATTTCCTGAGTAAAATGTTCCCTCCCTCACTGTGTCTCATTCTCTCTTCTCTCTATTTCTTTCTCCAATTCTGATTGCTTCCTTTACGCATCTATTTCATGACAAGCCTGTTTGTTGCTTTTGGCTACTGGGCCAATGCATGTAGGAGATTACAATGGAGTCTCTGTTCCTGCACTCGTTGTAAAGTTGCCTTAAACAAGTGCCAACTACAGTATAAATCTGTTCATCTCTCTTGTTTTTAATATATAAATATATTTTAAGAAAATAATTGTTCTTGAGTTTTATTTGACAGTCAAGATTTCCTCACACTGAACAAGCCTGTAGCTTTGGTTTAAAGTCTTTCATAGGCCTATACGAATATGACTGATTGAAATAAACCAGTTCCAGACACCCACCACAGAGAAAATTCCCACTGGAAAACTGCAGTGGAGTCGCTCAAAACCTGCCCCTGAAAACTGGAAATATCTTTGGCCATGAAACTTAGAGTCCTTCACAACTTGGGGAAATTACATTTGCCTTAAAAAAAATCCTCTTTGATTGCCCCAAACTCTTCCATCTCTCCCACTGAGCAACTACCAGTTGCTGATGTCAGCAGCAGGTGGGTCTTGCAGCAGTTTTATTTCAGTAATGAGTGGGCAATACTTTACAATATACAGAAATCTCCCAGACTCATGATTTTGAGCTGGAGTTTGATTTTTGTTTTCACCTTGTAATTTTCCCCAATCCTCAATTCCAGAAGGTTTCCCTATCAAGAATCATGCTAGCATCTTGCAGAGCTTCATGGCACTAAGTTTTTCCCCGTAACAACACAACATCAGACACTTGGCCCAAATGTCTACCCAAAGGTTCATACTGTCACTTCATCATTTTATGAAATGAAAAAATGAGTGACTGATCTAGAACCCACAAGGAGCTTGTAAGAGAGTCAAAGGCTGAACCTGCATTGCCCCTGTCAAATCTTTAGATTCGCTTTCAAATCTTTCTGTCCTCAGCCTTGGAAATCTTCCATGTCTATGTGGATGCATCACCAGCGCATCAAAGCCTGAGCACAATATACTTCTGTAGCATAGTTAAGATATAAACATATAGAAAAACTTCTTGGCTGATTCTGGCATCTCAGACTTTCGGGAGTACAGTGGCATCACTCGTTGATTCCTACCAGCTATTCTGCCTACAAGCACAGTTTAGGGCACATTACTAACACCCTGCTACTCATTTTGGGGTGCAGAAACTCGGCACTGGGAGCCCTGCTATCCACAGCATCTCCTGGAGAAGCAATGTCCCCACAGCATGGTCCTGGTGAGATAAATACCAACTTCTCCCTGTACTTGCCAACGTGGTGATGTTAGAGGACTGAAGCTGTAAAAATGTGGTGCTTGATGACTGCTGGAAAGAAAGCAATAGGGAAAAATGTGGAAATGTGAAATGCATGATTTTCCTAAGTGAAATCTTTTGTTTTAGAAACACGCTGTTGTTATATTCTAACCCTTTGATTCCTTGTTTTAACGTGAGCGTTTGTTGAAAACTGACTTTTTTCCCTAAAATGTTAAAGAAGAAATAAATAACCTGCTTATAAATTGTTGCCAGTCAAAGGAAATATCTGAACAAAATTGGTTATTACAAACTTCTCTTAAAAGACAAATGCTTTCTACTGAAGTGTATTTCTGATTTGGTTTGATTCAAACTGTTTTTTTCCCTTTTCTTTTTCATCGCCATCCTTCTGATTTTTAGTTTCATCTGCTTTGGCCAGGACACCCAGAGGAAAATATTAAGAGGAACAATTTAGTCTTTTCTTTCTCCTTTTATCTGTATAAAAGGATTTGAATTCTTGAACTCTGCATTCAGGTGACTGAGAGCAAAAGCAAGGAAAATCTAGTCTCACTGGAAAGTGCTCCCAAATATCTTTAAGAAAATCCCCAGGATAATGATTTCTCCAGCTAAAACCATACCCAAAGATAAGTTCAGGTGATCTTTTGCCTAGGCCAAGGTCAGCAGAAGTTTGCTCCCAAGCCTTGGTCCCCTGCCACCCAACCTTTCTGCATGTGAATTTCCTAATTCTCAATGTCTCTCAGCATCTGGGAGCAAACTAGTTGTTTCAAAACCTGAATCGATGCTCCAGGTATGGTAGACTCCAATGATCACCTTAAAGGCACTGAAGATGAGACCTTGAAAAGCCTGGTTGCCTCCAAAGTCCCCCAAGACCATTCTGGCAGGTCTTCCATGTTCGTACCTTGCTACCTTGCTAGCTCATTCCATGCCCCGGGACATGCAAAACACACCCTTGGCATCATGCTATTAAAAACACCACTTCAACAGGCTGCAACATAGCCTGCATTTTACTTTTTCCACCCCGAACTGAAACCCCCTCCCACACACGCACACACAAAATGAGAATAGTTGTGTCTCAGGGCTATAGGTAGCAAGTGACTCAGAGAGGGTCAAGTGTTTTGGACATCACCAGCCTGCTCTGACTGGTCTAGTTCTGGCAGTGTGAACTTAAGCAACATCCGGGGCAGATGCCTTTAGCACTTTGAATGATGTCGTTTCTGATCAAAGTGGTCATCAGCACTCTCAATGAACCAAGAACTAAACACCCCTAGCATTAGGACCAGCCCTTTCCACCTTGCCAATGACAATTCCAGGTATAGTGCCTTCTCCAACAGTGGTATAGGAGATAACATGGAGCTGAGTTTGCCTTGTTAGTCCTAGTGTTATCATTGATGTAGATGCCTGGATGCTACTTAAACATAAGTGCCACCAAACAGCAAGGAAAGTGCTACAGGATTAGTAGACTCTTTTCACTCAGTGAGCATGCAGACCAGAATGTAGGGTTATTAGCAGAAATGGAAAGATGAAGACTTTTAACTGGATTGAATTCAGCTGCTATTGGCAGCAAGGTAGGCAGAGGACCCTCTGCTAAGCTAATGGGTTAGGATACAAGCCTGAAAGAGGAGCAAAGGGAGATGTCCCAGGGGGTGCTCACCAGCACCAAGGTGTTCTGTTAGGTCAGACGCGAAAGGGAAGAGCCAAACAGCTGCTCCAAACACCCAGGCATGGACCTTGTTTGCCTGATAAATTCGACCCCGAGCAAAAAGAAAGAAATGATGAAATGGAGAAAAGTAGCGCCAGTTCTGCAGAGAGCCCTGAGCGGCCAGCATTGTTTTATGGTCCAGACTGCATGACTGATTGGATTTCCCAACAATATTTCTCAATGCCTAAGTGCGAGAGGCCCCTGGGAACAATAACTTTCCTGCAACTCAGAAGTTGAGTGATGAAGCCGTGGGTTAATAGCAATTAGTCTCCACACTGGCGGCTCCCTCTGCCACCTCCAGTTCTTTTTAATTTGTTGCTGGCCCCACCACGCTGTAAATAATCCTTTGTTTTAAATTCACTGTAAGTCTACTGGTGAAATAACTGCAGGTTGAGTTATACAAAGGATCCTTGGTGGCTGCGCTTGAGCAGGCTGAAGGGACTGGTGTACCTGTGTCCCCTTGCAGAGATTCATGGCTGGTGGTTGGGCTGGGGAGCGCAGGTAATTTTATGTCCTTATGTTCTCAGTCACCGTCACAGATTTTACTGTCAGAGAGGTTAAGCGGGGAACAGTCACAGACACTTAATCTAGGTACCACCTGAAAATGCAATTATCCAATGTATAATAAAAATAAATAAATGAGCTCTCCGACCTATGTTTCAGGAATATCCTAAGTTTGGAGAAACTTTTACTTGATAAACTTGAGCAGGGAGGATGAAAGTAATGGATTAAAGGGAGAGATGAACATCTGTGTCTACATTTCAGTAGCCATGGGAGGTTCTGTCTGAGATAATGAACACAAACACAATGCCCTTCATCCAAAGAATTCATAGATTAATGACCTCACCTTTGCTGAGAAACAGGGCAAGGTCAGAGTAACACCAAGTTGGCAACATCAGACTTTCCCCTTCAGATAGGTTTCAGTTATGTTTTTCTGTATTTCAGGTGATTGTTGGAGGAACTTGCTGGCAACATCTTGCCCATAAGCTGTGCTCTGTGAACCATGATATAGATAAAGGAAATGCCTGCATTTTAGAGACAAGGCCTGAGAAACAGGAAAAACATGACCTAACTGCCTTGCCATAGGCAATAAAAAGGGGGAGACGTTTTGGAATAGGGATGCTGAAGCATTGGCATGGATGCCAAATACGACACTAAAAGGTTTGGGTTGTTTGACACTAAAAACAGTTTGCTACCATGGTCTTGTGAGTACATTTGGCACTGGATATCAGAGCATCAGATGTGTTCTGACATCTTGTGGTATGCTCGGTGATTCCCCAAAGCGTTGCCCATAGATACTTTGGGCATTAACTTAATCCTGGAATGGAGGATCTTGAAGAAGTTCCTATCTACACCCACAGAAGAAATGTCATTCCTGCAAAAGTGTGGCTGGAATATGAAGATCTGCTAGCAGAGCTGGGCTCTGGAGCATATCTGTCTCCTGGAGCGGCTTCCATAGTGTCAAAGACTTCCAGGACAGAAGACCAGAAAACATCACCAGGTGCAGTTTCCTGCAAAACACAGGCTATTTGTTTGACATTGTCCCTACTTTGACTAGAGATACTTCTTAAAAAAGCAACAAAACAGACAGAAACCATATCCAAGAAGCCTTTGGCTTTTCTCAGATTCTTTTTTTTTCTGTCCAGATCTTCACTGCAGACTAAATTGTGAATTGGGTGCTGTGATTAATGAGAGTAATAAAGCACTTTCTCCCACCTGTCCTGAGGAGAAGATGATTAATTGGAGTGAGATAGAGGGCCTCCTTAGATTTGATTAATATGTATGCTTTCTCAGCTGGAGTTCAGACCCACCTCAGGCATTCCACCTTTGCTGCAATAAGCATGCAATAAAAGCCAAAGTAGGAGCGGGGAACTAAGACTATAGGCTGTGTCATCATTTGTGCTGGGTGAATTAGTCTGCTTTCTAGGGGTGAATTAGGAGCCTCAGAAAACTAAGAAAACAAAATCCTCATAGGTCTCACAGGCTATCAAGTTTGCAAGTCACTTCTGATGGATGGTGCTTCAGGAATCAGGTGGATGATGAATCAGGTGGCCTAAAAAAAAAAAAAAAAGGTATATGGATTCTTTTATCCTCTGGTTTGAATCTATCCAAGAAATCTGATTCTATACTCAGCCATGGTTGCATTAATCTAGTCTGTGGCCACTGGACATGGTCACCATATGGACTGAGACTAGTTGTTGGTTCCCTGGGCTCTACTTCCACATAAAAGGCATAATCTTATGATGTCTCTACTTTGGGTCCTTAGTGAAAGAAGAAAGGAAACTGCTAGAAGAAAACCTTGGTTGCTTGCACTTGTTGAAGATCTCAAGATTTTTATTTTTGCTTCGGTTTTAAAAGGGACTCATAGTTCAGTATAATCCTAGACTACTTTCAGCCTTGGTTAGAAAATTAAATCCTATCATCTGAATGAAGTTTCCCTTACAGATACCGTGATGGTATGGAGCAAGAAGAAGAAAGGGAGTGCCCCAGTCACTGGATTTACAGAAATAGGACCTGATAGTGAAGAACAGAAACCATGACCTGTGTAGACATACATGAACATAGGCCGGGACAGTTCAGTGTCATCAATCATGATAGTGTCTAAACTTCTACTGCAGTATATTTTGTGCTCTTTGGGAAAATGTTTTAAACTTATACTGGACTCCGATTGTTTTGCTGAGTTACTGGAAGCCCTGCTCAGAAATCTGGAAGAGATGCCTCTGAAAGTGACTTTTTTTGAGTCCTCCAGTAGATTGAAACACCAGCCCAGGGGAGGGCCAACACTGAAGGCATCAAAATATTTTTGTTTTAAAACCAGAGCAGAGAAATTGCTCTTCTTTAGTCTAAATTCCTGCACAGCACAGGCCAGAGAACGTCATCTGGTCATTTCTGTGGTTGGACATCAGCCCTTGTTCTTGAACAACTGTCCATTTTCAAAGCATAGGGCTTTCTGAACACTTTTCCTTCTGGTCTGACATTTTACTTGCTTTGTGGAGGGCCAAAAATGGCTTGCTTTGTGTTTGGGCATGCAACACATTGGAGGAAATCTGATTCCATTGACTTCTGCGGTTAGCTTATTTAGAAGAAAAATACTCACCCTTTTTTGAGTCACGGTTTTGACAAAACTTTGAACTCTGAAATGCTTCTTCATTCAGACTTGACCTGTGAGTAACTGATTATTATAGTTGACTGGAAGTTTTGCACAAATAAGAAGTTAGTTTTGGACCTACTGAGACCAAAGTCATGTTAACGTATTTGGCAAATCAAAATTAAAAGAATATTTAGTAAAAAATTCAGGTCTCACTGAGTAATTTCAAATTGGAATTCACAAGTGGTTTAAAATTTTGGTTTAAAATTGGAAAAAAAATGAAATTTTGATTTAAAAATTCATTATAAATTGAAAATAAATTGCAGTAAAAAAACACATTGAAAGCAAATTATTACAAATCAGAACATAATGAAACTGTTTCAAAAGATTTTTGAATATTTTTATTTGGGATAAACAATTTGGTGAAACTGAGACAAATTCATGAATACTTCAGTTGTTTCAAAAACTGCAGGGAGATTAAATTTGCTTCTGCTAACAGTGTTAGCCAAAAATGCCTGTGCTTGCCTTGTGCTGCTACAGGGAAATGACATTACTATCCAAGTCTCTTCTTGAGCAAGCAAGGAATGCCACCTGGTTTTCATTATTCTGTTTTTTTGGCCAATCATGGAATTTGCCCATTTCTGTGCATGGTTGTGCAATCCCAGCTTGCAAGTCTAAGGACTTATGGGCCTGCTACTGGGTCTGTTCAGAAGGAGAGATTAAATATTTCCAAAGTTTCCTCTTCCTGGCTATATCTTCAGAGGGAGGCAAGTTTCACTTTCCATTCCCGTGACCGAAGATCTGGTGCAGAAATTTCCAGAGATCACTTCTACAAGTTTCAGGACTGAACAGGTAAATTGCCCATTTGTACCAGTGAGGGTAGGAACTCATCCAAGTTCAATGAACAAAAAAACAAAACCAAAAACACGCTGCTCTTAATGTTAGCCATTTCAAACCAGTGTTATGAAACACCACCCATTTCTTTTACAGGATGGGTCAATTAAATACCTGCTTGCTATTCCTGGATCTGAGGCTGATGGAGCTTTCCAGTGGCACACCAGGCTAGCCTTTCTTGGAAAGGTCACCCCATGCAGTGCTGCTGACATTTGCGAAGAACAAACCACCAAAAACTTTGCCCTAACAGAAGATGAAGTAACACTGATTGCTTCTGAAGGTCCCCTGGTTTACCCTAGGCTCTTTCCTGCAATAGAGAACTTTGTCACCTGTTTGCTTTAGAATTATTTTGTCATTTTTTTCCTCCAGATCTGCAGAAAATAGAGAAACTTTGAAAAACATAGGTTTTGGGGGAAATTCTGCCTATGTGTCCTCAGATTTGTCTTTACTCTTGCTCTTTTATGATGAGTATTTTTTTCCTTTCTTTCTTTTATTATTATCAACTGTAGAAAGTCTTAGGCAAAGCCCCATCTATTAAAACAAAAAGAACTTTCAGATGTGTCTCTCTATAAATTATTAGAACCTCATGGAACTTGAGGTCCTTTGAGTTGTTTGCAAAACAATTGCAAAATGCATAAACTTTCCTCCTTCAAATTTAAATGATTAAAAAGAAAAGAAATTCCTAAACAACTGTGAAATAGAGCATCTTTGGTTCTGAAAGAAAAGCTTGCAGAAGTGTTCATATCTTGCTTAACCTGATGTGACCTCAATTCAGCAAAATACTTGAAAAAGCATTTTGCTCTGGGGAATATTAATTTCTGCTTGCTCACAGTGTTCAATTCCACCTTTCAAGATCCCTGTGTATCTGCATGTGTAGAGCCCCTAGTATTCATGGCAGATTTTCACCATTGTCATTTAGGTGCAGACAAGGATAAGTCAGTTAGGTTCTTCTCATGGCTTTTTTTCTGGTGATATAGCCTCCTTTGAAGGCTCCCTCTGCCTCATAGCATTATCAGACATGACTTGGAATGGCTTGGCACAACAGGATTATGCACTAAGTAGATGCCCTTCTTCCCTGTAGGGATGGTATGGTAGATGGTATCAGAAAGACTAGGTAGTCTATGATTAGTAAAATGAGAGAGATTGAGATTTCAAGAGCACTCAAGAAGATAGTGAAAGCCAGAAATGTGGTTACTATATCACCACTTTTCCTTCTATAAATGTACTGATAGCTGCCCCTCTTCTACAGATTTTCATGAAATCTGCCATAGGTGATATCTGATAGGTATCCGTGAGATATCTCCTGTGTTTCAGCAAACAGAAACCAGTAAGTAGATTTCCAGTTTGTATGACTGACACTTCAATGTTTACATATACATGAAGACATCCATTTTCCTTCTCCTGCTCCTGCTCTCATATCTGCAGTCTGAAAATCATTTTGACAAGCTGAGGTTGCAGGAGCAGTGAACACCCCTTGTCCTGTCATTTTGGTTTTCTGGGATGCTCCCATCTGGAGGTACAGGAAGATAAGGAACCTTTGCAAGGCATATTTTTAGGAAGCTGGGATCTCAGTGAATATGTTGACCAAGAAGGATCCTGAGACGAGAGGGATTGTGAAATTGGATCATATCACTGAACATCTTCCTACCTCTTCCCTCTGCTTCCCACTGATGGCCAGAACCCACTGGGTACTGCCTGTTCCCCTCCCCTCTCCTGGTCTTCTCATTACTCCTTACAGCCTCCACCAATTTTGCCACCAGACAAGATCAAGTGTTTATAATCTTCGTAACTAAAAATAAAAAAATACGGATAGAATAGTTTATCTCCTGCACTCAAACAAGTCTCATTTTTCTTTCAATGGCATCTCTCATTTCTTCCCTTTCTTCTCTGGACAGCAGTTTTGTAAGAAATCTCCTTTCCACCAGCCTATCTGATTATCATTTAGACAGCATTCAGAACTACCCTTTTAAGAGAAAAGGGGAAAAATGCTGAAGCAGCAAATTTGCATTTGCTCTTGGAGTTCAGTCCAACTTGCCTGAAAACAAAACAAGAGCGGAACACAAAAAAAGCAAAGAGAAAGCAAAAAAAGTGGCTTCTGTCTCTGGTGCTGACTCTGCCCTGCAGCCTCTCTGCATGAAGAATGCGGACACGGCAAATACCCCTATAAGCTCCTCAGAAACTTTTTTTTCCCTCAAATACTGAATATTTTAAGGTGTTGCTTTTAGCTGCCCTTTCCAGCCGTGAGCTCACAACCATTCTGCAACGGGTGCTGGCATAGCCAGGCAAACTGCACACTGCAAGGATGAAGGCGAAAGAGAGAGAATAGAAAAAAAAAGAAGCTGGGAAGGGCAAAGCCACATTGTGTATAAAAGCAAGAATTCGTGTCTCATGTGTGGGACAGATTTCAAGACTTAGCACTTAGCGCTCAGGGCTAAGTGTTTCAAAATTCAACAATTTTGAAGGTTGTTCTTTGTTGATAGCTGAGCTGTTCTCAGGATCCTGACACAGTATCCATACCAAGAACACTGTCCTTACCAAGGACCAAGGAGATGCAGATCCAGGATGGCTGTGACCACCTGCCCACTGCAAAACAGCCCCTCTTGGGGCACCCAGAAAGGTGAGCATGGGATAACACATCTCCTCATTCACTGAACAGGCCTCATGTTTGGCTTGGATCTCTTCATTTCTGACTCCAGTTATTTATGTGCCAAGCTGTCCATAAAATCCTTGTGTGGGAGTAGAGAACCTGCTGATTTAGATTGTCTCATGATGTATAAGTCATGTATGTTCCACAACAGGCCCAAGTGGACAGTTCAGAGCACAGACCTTCGAGACAGTAATCAGTAGCAAATTCCTCTGTCACTGGGACCTCATGCTCTCCCTGGGTTTCTGTCCCTTCATTACAAGATGAAAAAGGCTCCCTCCTCCCTCACTTCCTCTGGTGAAGAATTTATTGCAAACTGGGAGGTGCTGGGATAAACTATAAGACTATTAGTTCTGATGAGTGAGTGCTAACTTCAGACCTCTTTAGAGTTAAGGATGTTAATTTAGGAACTCTCCCAGCAAGTAAGCTCCACTTGGGACTTCACGTCGAATGAGAAGAAGGCTCTTCATCTGCAGTCTGTGTTGGCAGAGCAGCACTGGTACAAAATCATAGGCCTGTCAACACTGGGTTGTTTCCAGGGCTGAGGCTTTCCGGAGTTGCCTTGGAAATGAGTAGAGATGCATGTTGAAACATAGGGCTCAGCCCTAGAGGGTGTGTTGACATAGCTGTGCCAAACCAGAGCCAGACCCCAAGGGACATGCCAGCACCTGGATCTATTCCTGCTGCCCTTCCTGACCCTCTTCGGACTTGATCTGAGATGTTGAACCTGCACATGTGGCTCACGGATATGGAGAATGGCCAAGAGGAAGCAATATCTGGCACCAGCAAAGTGCAAAGCATGACATGTCTAGAGCCCTAACCAATGCCAAGCTACTAAGTGAAATGCTTGAAGCCAGGAGCTGGCATCCTGCAAAGAGCACCCAAACTTCTGTGTGGTGCTAGGTTCTGCTCCAACCACTTCTGCTCTCCAGTCTGGTCGGTTGGTCAGATCCCCCTGCAGTCAATTTACAAGTGCAAGTCCTCATTTGTCTGAGTGCTGACTCCCCGATTTAGCATGGCACTATCTTGTATACAAAAGAAGACACAGAGACAGTTGTGCAAGTCTTGCAGGAGGTCAGTGGACTGGCTTATAATGTGCAGACGCATGTCCCATCCATGGGGTCCTGTTCCTGTGGCATCCCATGGTCCGGGATGCTAGCTCCTCGTCTCTTCCTGTGTCCACACCACATGCAAGAGTCTCCTCTGATACCCAGGACTGCAACCGGGAGACCTGAGGTAGCACACAGTGCAAACCCAAACCTTGCCAGTAATGTTCAGCGACTCATGTTTGGAGCTGAGCTGGGCTCTGATGGGGCTTGTACTTCCCCTGACAAACAGCCATTCAGTTCCGATGCAATAACACAGCAATCGCATGCTCAGAAATGATTATTGAAAGCAGATTTATTAAGGATTAACAAGAGAAATGTGGGAGTGATAAAAACACTTGTTAATCTTAGGGCTGGGCTGGTTTTGATATTCATCTAGAATTTGAAATAACAGAAACAGCAAAATCCTTATCTTATAAATCGGATTCTAGGTTTAATGTGGCAGCTGGCATATGTTTAAATATCAACTGATTATTAGAAACATATTCATTGAAAATTAAGCATGTAATAGATTGTTATCTGTGACACTACTTGCTTAAATAAATACACATTTTCACAACCAATTCAGAGTCTATTTGAAAAGATAGCTTGTTTTGTTATTACTACTTTTTTGTAATGCTGTAGAGTGTTTTTTTTTCCTCACCATTCTTGGCATAGCAGAGATGTTTTTCATTCCTAAGCCCTGTATGCTTAGCCAGCACATAATCATAATAACAATAATATTAATAATAATGCATTTTATTTTTATGGTACCCACCAGCCACAGCTCTCCGACTGTTTTACAAACAAGCATACTGATACCCAGAGAGCACTAAAACATCCGTCAGGAAAAAAAAAACACAAACAACTCAAAATAAAATGCATCCCATGCAATTAAAGGAAAATAACAATGCATACTTTCAATTACTAGATCTCCAGGTCTCTTTGGAAGGAAAACAAAGCAAGAGCATTGTTTCACTGTGCTCCAGCTGAGAGGCAGAGGGAGATGGGGGAGAATGCAGGAAAACTCAGGAATTTAAGGCCACACAGCAAGGAGGAACTACCTGTCTGAGTGAGCTTCAGCGGCATTATGGAGATGAATCGTCCCTGTGCTCTGCCTTCCTCCCTGCGCTGAAGGGCTGAGCTGGGAGCATCTAGGAATAGCCGCACTAAGGTGGCCTCCAAAGCCAACAGTGGGCAGCAACAGATGTTTAGGATGGAATATGGGCAACAAAGCCAAGTCTTGAGTAGGCATCTTAGGGCTGTCTCTGTGTTATGGGTCCTATCTACGTTTGGCTTAGGAAAGCCAAGGTGAAGGCTATTGGGCTGCCATAGCTGCTCCAAAGGAAAAAGGAGGAAACCTGGTCTTCGTGCTGATGGAGATCAACATCGGAGCTGGCCAATGTCCAGCTCGGGCCTCTCATAAGGGACCAGTTAACCCTCCTTATCCTGCATCCCTTCCTCACTCCAGTACCTCTCCCCACATCCATGCTCTGCCCATACTGCACATCCAAGGAAGATACTATCAGAAGGGGCAATTAGATCTCTATGTAATCTCCCAGTAGACAAACTTTGGGCAACATTAGCTCTTCTGGCCAACGTGCGAATGACTGAAAGTTCAAAGCAGAACAAAGACCTTGCAGAGTCAGTGGGTGAGGTTATAAGAGGTGTACAGGGATGCTTAAATGAGCATTTGAGCAGCCTGTGGAGTGCTGGCCTGAGGTAGGAACATAGTTATTGTTAATTGTAATGACTCTAATTATTGTTATTACCTAGGTACTTATCCATTTTGTTTCCTCGGGTTTCGTTTGGTGAATTCTCTATATCAGGAAATGCTACTCAGAAGATGTGACGGGGTGGGTCTCTCCTTCAAGAAGCTCTTCCGGATTCTTGGAAATCAGGCGCAGAAGAACCAAACGGAGCTTCCTGGAAGGTAGAATAGTATGTCAGGACACGTGACTGGCCCCTCAGGTTTCCTGAAAAAGGAAAAATGTGCTTTTAGTGTCACTTCTGCTCTGACAGCAAAGCTAAGGTTGACCAGAGGGGTCAACCAAATGGATCACGTAATGTCTCTTTCACCTGGCTGCTTTTGTGGCATGGAATATTCCACTTGCAGACAACCTTTTCCCCATGGTGTAGGGTGACACAGACACAGGATATCCAGGGTTTACTTCATCACTAGCTTCTTGTATTGCATTTCCATCTCTACAGCAAATATGCCCAGCAGCACTTCCATGACTTTGACCATTTCATAGTCATTCAGATGGGGCCCTGTCTGGGACTGCATTAAGGCTATTTCAGCCATTGAACATATTTTCTACCTCTGTAATGAGGAAGTGTCTGCGGTATATATCAGCTGGGAACCTTTCAGGGTGTCAGGATGTGGAAATACAAATATAAGTAAGTCATTTCTAGTGTGACTGTTTACAAAATCTGAAGGTGTGTGCAGTGCTGGCAAGGAGAAATGTTGGTCCTTATTCTAGGGTGGATAGAATATATTTTCAGTGAGGATAGGACAATGAAGATTACTCTAGAAGGCAGGAGAATAAGAAAGCTGGAAAAGGGGCAGCAAAGGAGCTTCACTGAGAAAATCCTGGCCTATTAAAAGCTGGATGTAGCACAATCAGAATTTATCCCAGACTTGTATTTGCTGAGTGAGTGGCATGTGCAGGCCATCCAGATCCAGTCTTAAAGTAAATTCTTGCCATGTCAACATTTCACAGAAGAAAACAACAACAACAACAAAAACTGCAAATAACTCGAGCATAAATTTCGACTTGAATTCATATGATCTGGAAGAACCTGCTCTATTCACTTTAGTCATCTAACTAGGAATTGCTAGAAATAAAAGTGATAAAGGAACACCACTTTGTTTTGTTTTGTAAATCCTTCACTCTCATTCATCCCACTGTTCTTTCTCTTTCCTTAAGCTTTCTCTTGGTCTGTCCATTTACTTATACCTCTTCCAGCACTAAAGGCTGTCAAGATTTCTCTTTTACTTCACCAGCACCAGGATTTCAATTCAATTGCTTAAGCACAGATATGAAATATCATCAGACATGTCCCGGGCTATCTGAAATATACATATGGGGTTGAGTTTTATGGCACTCGACCTGTGAGAGACAGGTGTCCCTGTAGACCAGGCAGGATGTTCCAGAGCATCTCAAATAGCACTAGAGGTGTGTTCAGGGAAGGGAACTGAGTCCCAGATTCCAATGATCAGCTCTCTGTGAAGTGATATCAGCTCAAGAAGGTTTAGCTTGGAGACAGCGTGGGCAGGAGCTTGCTCCAGACTTGACCATGGATACAAAAGGCAGATGAAAAAGAAAGTGAGAGTTCCCAGGAAACACTCCACCATGGCAATCCTGCCCTTTGAAAATGCAGGCAGTTAGCATCTTAGTGATTAATCACAGGTTAATTGCCTTGGATTAGATCAGCCTTCCCTGTCCTCCTCACTCATGTCACTTCCCCAGAGTAGTGGCCAGCATCTGATGCTCTGCCCCAGAGTAGTGGCCAGCATCATCACTGTACACCCTTAGCAAGAAGGTCCCAAAGTGTTTGGGGAGCAGGACCTGGCTGGAGGGCAGCAAGACTCACCCCTGACAGAGCCAGAACTGCTCTTAGAGCAGCACTGGCATCTCTGATCCCCAGAAGCAAGCCAAGGGCTAAGGAGATAAAGACCGGCAATGGTTTTGACCAGTGGGCGATACAAGAGCTTACAAATACATGAAGTGTGTGAAATGCAGAGCAGGAGGAAGGGACCTGATAGCAGGCACGGCTGCTGGTGAATGTCCACACCTCGCTCAGACTCTTCCCATTTGCAGGACAGGGAAATATGAGGTCACCTCCTGGGGCCAAGTGGCTAAGAATAGTAGGTGCCTGATACCACGCGCCAGACCTGCATGAGCAAACCACCATCACCGTATGCACATTTATGAATTTGACTTTGCACCATGCCTGCCAATGCCATTGAGGACTGGAAAGGGAGTGATTTACCAAGGTCACATTGACTGTTGATAGAAGAACTAGGAATAAATTTGTGATAAACTGACGTTTTTAAACAAACACATATGCATGAACAAACATAGAAATTCACCAGTGAACGAAGACATAAAAACAAGCGAATTAAAAAAAAAAGCCTTTTCCCAAAGACCTCAGAAAAATATCTGTACCCTGGAACAATATAACGCCACTTCTGGTTAAATGGAAGTCTAAAAATAGTTCTATAAACCCTATATTTAGTAGAAAAGTTTCCTCAGACATGGATGAGATATGTTACTTTGGATTTGAACATATTGTAAGGAAGTACTTAAAATATTTTACAGCTAGATTTTCCAGCATTAAAAACAAAGAGGCATTTTGACTGAGAAAGATGGGGACAACTAAAATAGAAGCATAGCAAAATACAGTGACATTAAAAACACTGGGATCTTTTTAGCAAAAACATTTTGACAGGACTCTGATGATTTCACAGACCATTTTGGTGTTTTTTTTTCACCCTTCAGCCCCCTCCAAAAATGCATCTGTCTAAAGGTTTTACTATTTCACAAATCTAAAAAGACAAGGGCACAGGTCTCCTGAGTGCAGCCCTATACCCTAAATTTATCTCTTTAATGATAAGTACTGTAGCCTGTAACCCCAAAACACGTGGTTTAGGGAAGGTCATTGCATTATAAATGGATTGAAGTCAAAGGAAAGAAAAATGCAAATTGCCTGCAAAATAAATTGTCCTGACAATGCCGTCTCCAAGGTAGACTCCTTGCAGAAAAGAAGAGAACTCATAGAAGTTACTCATAGAAGACAAGCAAACTGTGAACCACCGATTGCTCTAGGGATCAGTTCTCCAGGAGCTGTATTGCTCTTCTAAACGCTGTGATCCAGCCTGCCCTAAGGAATGACCATTTGAAAGGTAAGGAAGCTGGGACCGGCCACTGTGCAAACAACATCACCTTCTGCAAGTTATCTCCTTGGGAAGCACCAGGGTTGGCTGGAGTTCCTGCAGATCAAAGTGTCTGATGTGCACAAACCCACCTGGACAACCCTGCAAATGGAAGTGGCAGGAGACAAAATAAATTGTATTTACTCACGGAGATAACCAGACTTCTGAGAAGATTTTTTCTCTCTGTTAGCCTTTGGAACAGTTACAATAGGACACCACGGGGACACGCGGTCATGGGGAGGGAAGGGACACCCTGAGCCGGGTTGATGCAGACTGAAGTTCTCTGAAGTGCAGTGTGCCATGGTGATTTATTCAAGCTGGCAAGGTAGGCAGTGAGTTTTGGCCTAGGGGAGCCCGGGGCAATGAGTAAGCTTGAATTTCTGAAGGGTGGAGCTCCAAATTCTTTTTTATATTATGCAAAATTTAAAGTAGGAAAGAAACTGATTCATTCTCCCCAGCCCCAAGGAAGACATTCCTCAGGTTAACATTAGGTGTGTCAACTGGGAATGTGGTGTAATAGGGGTCAGAAGGAGGATGAGTGACCCACCCATATGTCCCTGGGAGATGAGAGACTCATGCACCAAAGGGACAACCTAACCAGGACTGCTCTGGCACTGTCACAATGCCAAAGGATGCCTTGAAGCAGCCAAATTCAATGATGACTATGGAGAGAGGAGTATGGTTTTCCCAGGGAGTGCTGAGCAAGGGAAAACACAAGCAACATCCTGTTGCTGATTGGTCCATTCAGGCTCTTCTCCCAAGAGCTGTGGACTTTCTGGAGCTGCGAGTTGTGGCTGACCTGTCACTATGTTTATCGCCACTTGAAGTGGAAGGAGATCCCTGAAAGGGACAGGGGAAAGTGGAAAGTGTTATTGTAACCAGCTCCAGTTCACACCCTGCTTTGAAGGGAAAACACATTGTCTAAGAGCCAAGTTTCCTCCCTTCCTGGGACTGGCTGCGTTGGCAACGCAAACAACAGCAACCAGACAGAGACCAGGCGCTTAAACAATGACTGCAGCTCCGTGGCGGCTGGAAGGACTTTGCAACTCTTCTTGAAGAGGCACAATTTTCTGAAATTCCTGCACCTCCTCTCCTTTTCAAAGAAATGAGTTGTTTTAAAGGAACTTTTGTGTGGGTACACAAGGGGCTTTTAGTGCTCAGGGCCATACTCTGTTGTGAGTCCTCCAAAATGCTTCTTCCAGCTGCCTGGAAAGCAGGTTTGCTTGACCCAACAGTAGTGCCATCATCTCTTTAGCTACCTGAAGTCTTACCCAGGATGATGGCCATGGCCCTCTCCAGGTGTTACGTCCCAGTGGGAAGAGATGATTGTGCTTGCCCAGAGGTCTGGTCACCAGCAGATGTGAACTGTGAATGTGAACACATTCCACCTCCTTTCCCCTTTCTCTAAAGGTCAGGGCAGTGTCCCTAAATATCACTGTAGTGACTAACAGAATGGAGCCCTGATCTCAGCCTCCTGCTGCTGTGGCAATACAAACAAGAGTAATGCCTATGGTTTTCAAAGCCTACCATTTTCCCTCCTATTGAAGGGGAAAATGCAGAGGAAAATCATTCGGCCGTAAGGTTTATGTGTCTCTAAAGCCAGCTCTGTTATCAGTTACCAAATGGCATTCATATGCACTGCAAGAAACACCGAGGCAGCAAAGACACTGAGAAATCCCGACATGCACTCAGCAAGTGCGTGGTTGCTCGGCAGTATGAATCACCTTCATGCAGAGAGAGCTTTAAGGCAACCAGTAGTATAAACCAAAAGCTAAATCTTCCAGAAATGGAATCAAATTGCTGATTCAGACTTGATACAAAGTCCTGTGCTTGTTGGAATTGAACTTTCATCTCAGGGAGTGGGCAGGAAGGGAAGGAAAGAGGATGCTGAAGGCATGTTTGGCTTTGCCACTGCCCTTGCTTATGGCTATGGAGACATCTCATCCTTCTCTCTCTGTGCTCGTTCACCTGCAGAATAAAGGGATGGCTCTAATTAATGAACTGTCTGCCTGTAGGTCTGCTATAGGCAAGAGAGAATGCTATCTTGCTGGGGATTTTTCAGTTCAAAGAGAAATATTTGGATCTTGTCTTTTCTATTACCACCAGTTTTTATGCCATGGTAGAGGGCAACAAGGACACACCTGCAAAATCCTTCTTTGCAGAAGATTTGTAGCAGGGTTATAAAAGAGCTAACCCAATAAATGACCATCCTGCGTGTGGAAGATTGCAAATAGAAAGCTTCAAGGGGGTCAGCCTAGAATGGCTCAGGGAATGGGTCCAAGATCTCCACATGTCTTGGATCTGAAGCTGTGTAGGACATTGACCCCATGCTTTCTGCCCTGAAATATTCACACTGTGCAAGACATCAGCATTCATTACAAACGCCACATATCTTCTTCTGTTTGTTTAACATGGACTTCCCATGCCTGGGCTCTGTGAAGGATTCCCAAATATGTCCTGAGAAAGCAGCTCAAGTTGAGAATGAGCCGCACTGGCAGACTGAAGGAGGGAACCCAAAGTATCTAGCGAGAGTCATCAAGACTCTTTCCCTTGGTATGGGCCGAAATGTGGAGCAGCTTTGAGCTGTGGGCAATCTACTTTGAAGATTGCTGCCCTGTTCCCCCAGCTCTATCTGAAATAATCTCCTCTTGCATCTGCTCCGTCTGTGGCACGTGAAGTATGCATGGCCCCTGGTGCTCTTCTCTGCCTTCTCAGGGACGGCTAAGGATACAGAGGGCGTGATCCCAGCGTTTCCCGTCATGCTCAGACTGATAGCAGAGACATTAGAGGTGGAAAGAACACCTATGAGGTCATCTTGGCCATCTCCAGGGAGCAATACAGGATTGTTCCTTCACATTTTATTATCTAGTGCTCTGTCCAGCTCAGCAGTGACATGACTCAAACCACGGCTCTTCCCAGAGCTTCCCTAGGGTAGGCTAGTCACAACCTTGTATTTCTTACTGTCAGGAAACATTTCCTGATATTCAGCCTAAATTTTCCTTTCCTTAAATTCTTCCTATTTACACCTATTTTCAGACCTCACCCTGAACAACGTCCCCTTGCTCCTCAGAGTTTAGACTCTTTGGGGACTTGCTTAAAATGCATTTTTGAGACAGTTTTACTTGAGTTTCCATTCATGCTGCGTATTCCTTATTTCGATACCCTGTAATTGGGCTCCTCAATTAAACAGTTCCTGCTTGTCTCACAAGCCTGATCTCTTCAGTTTTGGCATACTAATCTCTGGTTTGTCAATAGAAATCTAATCTCTGGTTTGGAGATCAAATGCCCCTTCTTCTGACTCTACACAGGATCAGTGCAAAGCAGAAAGGACTCACGGGCAGGCCGCTCATACACAGGACAAGTGGCCAAACAAATGGGCCATCACTGTTGACCCCTTGGTTGACTGAGCCCACACATTGGCTGTTCTGATTTTTTTTTTACCCAAGTGCATAGCTCTGCATATTTTTTTCTTTTAATATCTGTGGAGTTATGTCTTTGCTACTTGCAGAGAGCCAGCTAGGCAAGGGGCAATATGAGCTAGGTAGCCTGTGATGTGATACACACTGGGAAGTGGAGCATCCAGTAAACAGATGAGAACTCATCTCCAAAAATCAGTTGGCTTTAGGGCTGAGCTACCAAACTGGGAGCCACTGCAAATCTCTGGTTTCTGAGAGGTGGCAGGGAAAGAATTTTAGCAATAAGCAAGCAGGACAATTACTTTGGTAGGCAGCAATATGAAGAATAGTACGAAATTATAGGGGAGCTCTGTGGATGCTCTTGCTGTTAAATGGCAGCTAATCTCAAGCTGAGAACCAAATACGGCCAAGTTGTGGTGAGATCTTCTTTCCAGGAAGAGGAGCAAAAGATTTCTTACATTAAGTCAATCTCCAGATGGAATGTTTCCAAATGCTTCGGTTAATGGAAGTTGCATTAAGAGGCTCAAGTGACTGAAAGCTCTTTGGGAAAGATCATGGTTTTTTTGCTCCTTGATTGCCCAACAACTGGAGGCCTCATCTGTGCTCGGGACTCCCAGATACAAGATCAATAATAATCACTATTACTAAGAAAATGAAGTATTGTCCTGGAGTGACTCCAGGGGCAGGAATGATTGTAATTCTCTAATGGGGGGAGAACATGAGCAACCCAAGGCCACAGGGATTCAGAAATATAATCCAGGAAAGTTCACACAAGTGTGTGTGCACACAGACACACCTCTTCTTTGGCTCCCTGGAGGTTGCTTCTAGGGAAGCATTAGAAGGCAGTGTTTTTTGTTTTTTGTTTTTTTTTCCATGTCTGGACAGTGGTTCAGATGCAGAAGTTGCCACTTCTCTACATACCTCCAAGTTTTTGGCAATTAATGAGGGGGCCTTTTTTTCCATCTCTGATTGTGAAGTCAGCGTGTTGTGAAGGTCTCTTGCTAGCAAGGGATGAGCATTCGCTGGGTGGACAACATCCAGCCAAGCTCTTCTGATTACCTCTGATTAATTCTGGGATGCTCATGCAATGCTGCATTAGGAATAGTCGCTCCGTTGTTGGGGAAACACAGGAGCAACTGTGCTAACACGCTCACTGTGTGGATGAGCTCACAGGGGAAGGCCAGGCTTAGTCTGCTCTGGGCACTTGCAGTCCACTGTGTGCGCTGAACAAGAAAATAAACTGTCTGCCTTAATGCACATGAACCAGCCTACAGGAGACCTTGGTAGGTCATCTAATACACCTCCCTGCTCCAGGACAGGACCAGCTTTAGCAAATTTTTACCTTCTTTGTCGATGCAGGCCTCCATCAATATCCTCCAGCCCCCTTAGGGAGGCTCTGTGCTTTGTTATCTTGTCTGCTAGGAAGCATTTCTCACCAGCTTATTTTATTCTTGCTGCAAATGAAGCCCAGGACTTCTTGACTGGCAGTCACAGATTTGGAGAATGAATGATTCTGTTCTCATTTGTAACACTGTTTCACATGAGGGTTCCCATCACATCCCTTCCCTAGCACCTGTTTTCTGATAGCCCCTGTCGTGTTTCTCTCTCCCCCCTCTCCATGGTTTCTATACCTTGGACTCTGCTTTCTTCCTTCTGGCCTGTCTTTAGTTTGCACACAGCTTTCTTACAGTGCAGCCCCTGAACCCAGACATAGAAATCATCTCCTATGTGGAAGACAGCAACATAATGTCACCTTACAAGCTACCTTATTGCTTGAAGACAGTGTGGGGTTTGCGTGTTTTAACATTACAACATTGCTCACTCATGTTCAGCTTATGATGTCCACTGTTTCCAGAGATTCCCTTCTGCAGAACTGCTTCCAAGCCAAACCTCTCCCCATTTTCTGCATGTGAAGAACTGATTATTCACATTCATGTTCTTATCCCACTGCAATTCTTTATTATTATGACTATTACTATTATTTCCAGATCCCTTTTCCAGGTTGTCAAACTCATTTTGAATTCTAATCTTGATCTCCCATGGACTTGCAGTCCTTTCTAGATTGCTATTGGATTGCTGTATGCAAATGACCACCTTCCTGGTCATTAATGAATGTCTATAGAGTAGGACAGACCCTTGTACAATGTTCCTCAGTGCATCCTGCATGGTCCATCATGGCAGGACAATTAACCACTACTAACTTTGTTCAAAAAACAGTCTTTTGGATAGTTCTCTTTGAAACCTTTAAACAGCCATTTAATTTGGACCATTTTCTCCACTTAGTTTACAAGAATGTCACATGCAAAAGTGTAAAACACATTACTGAGGTCAAGGTGTGTGATTTCTTGTCTGTTTATCTGTTAATAAAATAAATTAGATTGGACTGAGATAGCTTGCTGCTGAGAGATCAGTATTGGCTGGCATTCAGTGTCTTGTTTTTTCTACTGCATTCACAAACTATGTGTTTGTTTGTGTGTCTAAGAGTAGTTCCAGGAACTAAAGTGAAGTTAGTGATGCCGTGACAGCAGTTCATTGATATATGATGTGCAGGTATATGTCAGCTTCGGCCTTCCCAGCATGCTACCCGGGATGAGAAAGAAAATGATGCAACTGTTCAGAAATCAGGGAAGAGGAAGTAAGTGGATATTTATAAAAATAATAATAAAAAATGAAAAGAAATGAATGTGCCTCAAAAAAAAAAAAAGTGGAAGTGATAGGGGAAGGAGTAGCTACTTCATAGATACTAAAAACAGCCATCTTAAGCAGCTGAACAAACAAAAACTGGTTTTCTAAGGATTTGTTCTCTTAGTTCATTGACTTTTTAACAGAGTTATTGTAAAAATGTTCTGTTATTTCTGCATATAGCTGTAACATTTCCTTCCTCTGCCTGTACTGGTCTTCCTTTTGCAGGGTCTTTTGCTAACATCTTGTGGGAAGCCATATGCGAAGCTTGTAATTGCCTGTTTATATCCACAATAATAAGAGACAAATCTGTGACTGAATGAACTCAATATTTTTTCTTTCTGACCTTTTATTTGTGCAAAACTTGTAGAGTTTTAATTCCCTTTGCTGTCTATTTCTGTGGCGCAAATGCAGTTGAAGTCCAGCAAAGTTTTCTAACAGATAAACCCCAATGCAACCAGAGACTGTGTAATTGCATAAGCCCTATTTCCACTGATTTTATTCAGGTTAGGATCAGACCTCTCATAACTTTCTTACTGCTGTCCTGAATGCTGGAAGAGATCTGTCGGGTCATGACACCAACAGTCTGGCAGTAATCCTTCTGTAAACCTGTGCCTGATCTGCAAAGGATCAGCTACAGGATCCTGAGAGGCCTTTGCTACTGGGCAAATGCACAGAGGTGCCATCGAGCACAGCATATTGCTGGATCGAGGCTTTGCTCATCTTGATGCTGCTGAAGCTCAAGGACAACCATCAGAATCTAGAAGCTGAATATAAAAACCATTAGTCTTCTGTGGCCAATCACTGTATGTCATGGACACGATACTCTGGGCCAAAGTCTTTGCTTAAGCAAGGCTTTCCTGGCTATGAATGCACTCAGTGTGATGGAACAACAAAAGCATTTTGAATCTCTTATATTTACCTGAACAGTTTGGCCTTGCCCTGAATTTAAGGCAGCACAGCAGCTGTCTTGACTCAAAGTGAAAGCAATTAAATGGGCATTAAAAAAAAATAAGGGTGAACTTTACAGTGATCCCATGCTTTGAGGGTTCTGTGTTTTAACCTAAGCTGCTCGGTGATTTTTGGCTGGCTGTTTGAATTTATTGCTGCTGCCTGCAGAGTTTCAGATGGAAAGGAAGCACCAAGGTCCAAGTCCTCTCTTTCCAAGTTCTTAGTGTTGTTGTCTAAGTGACTTTGACTGGACAGATTTGAAGCTGGCTGTGTCATTGTGCCTCTTCATTATCCCCCTATTTGCTCCAAAACTGCCTTCTGGACATAAGCTTTGAAGATTAAAGATGTCTGGTGACCATGTGCAGTTCCTAGGTCTTCCCAAACTTCACTCTGCGGGAATATGGTTAGGAAGCAAAATGGATCAAAACTAGCTTGATCTGGCTTTTCGCATGGTGTTTTGAGGATGTTTTGGTGTGAATCACAAAATCAAGCCAGTGGAGGAAACTCAGTGGTTGGGTTTTTAAAAGTCCTGAGGGACTAAATTCCAGATAATTTTCTTCCTTATTCAGGACATTTCTACTCCCTTGTTTGTGGCCATGCAGAAAAAAAAACATGAGTTACTCATGTTCTCCATCAAGTTTCCTTATTTTTTCTTGGAATTTCCAGGAAATCAGGCGACTCGAATGGCTGAATAACATCACACGCCTTTCCACAGTTCGGAGGATAAGGGCAAGGTCAGTTGGTGCTTTGTGGAAGCCATGTGACTTGTTTCAAACAACTCCTGGAAAGAGAAGGCCTCTGTTAACAAACAAGCCCATTTCCCTGGCCAGCATTGGAATTCTGTTTTTCATTCTGTTTTTCAGGAGGGAATGAGATGAGAGTGTCTGCTTAGTGACTCATTCATAGTGACTCAGGGGATTCAGGTGAAAGAGAGTTGAAGGTTAGACTTTACCATGTGCAGGATAAGTAGGTACAAATGCTTAAATCCATACATGGATGCATTAGTTCTGGTGACTAAACCTTAAAATGGGGTCCTTCAAGTAGACGAACTGTGTAGGCCTCCTTCACTGCCTTTGAAGAACTGAAGAGTTCTCATGAAATCTGCTCCTGTTGCTCTAGGTACTGCTGTCATGACACTGTGGTTTGCCCTGAGGATTTTCTTCTTGCTGAGCCCTGTAAGGTCATGTCATGTCCTAGTCTCTAGAGTGGGATTACAGAGAGAACGGAGACAAATTCTTCTCAGAGTGCACAGCAAAAGGAATAGAGGACACGGTCACAAGTCTGACGGAACATTAAGAGAAATATCACCATAGGAATGGTGCAACACTGGAAAGAGGGCCCTGAGAGCTGGTGGAATCTCCTTTCTTGGAGATTTTCAAGACATGTCTGGAGAAGATCCTGAGAGACATCATCTAATGTTAGTTCTAATTTTGAAGTAAGAACCACCTTGAAGAGAAGGTTCCAGACAGCTCCAGAGATCTCTTCCACTTTAAATTATTCCAGAGCTATATTAATGCATTTCACATTAAAGATCCACTGGATAAGGTAAACTGGAACTATGATTGCAGGGTAGGATTTTTGCATACTGTGATGGTGAGCTATGCTCCCTCCTTCTCTTTCTTCCACTGATTCATTGAATCCTGAATTCGGTTACTGAAAAATGGCACAAATCCCTCTGATGCCCATTCTTTATGGCCTGCTAGCTAGCATATCCTCTTGCCTTTCTCTAGTGGCTTTCCTAAAAGAAAATAAAAACATAATTAGAAAACTTGGAAATGTCCTTCAATGCTGGAATGTTGCTGAGGGTGGTCCTGGTTACAGCTATCTTTCTTCCTTGGAGTTACTTTGCCACCATGTGAACAATCTTTCTTTTTAAAAGTGATTTCAAAAAACTCAGAAAACGCCCAGAAATATGCTACTTTTAAAGGAGCTTTTTTATATGTAGACTTCTTGGGAATATAGAAGACCCTTGTGGTCTTATAGCAGAAATGGAAGCAAGTTTTTTCATAATCCTGGGAGATATCACATGTATCCTTGGAAAGTGGCAGTGGTGGGGTCTAATTCCCACATCCACAAGAAGTGGTACTTGAACTCGTTTCCTACATCCTTCTAATCACTTACCTACTGCATTAGGGGTGAGGGAAGGAAGGAGAGAGGAGAGATCCTCCTCTTTCCTTGGCAAAAACTTGTGGCACTTATTTTCAGGAGAGGATCACAAAGCAAAGGAGATTTTTCTTATTTCTCTATGGGAGAGAGAGATTTATGCTGCAATTCTGTCCCTGGTGCTTTTTTAGGCTAATTCTGGTTGGATCCTTCATCGCTAAGTCAGCTTCTGGCATCTCTTTTTGGAACATCTGATTCTTGCTGATGGTTGCACTAGGAGTTTCAGAGCCGAAGAACAATTCCTGGATTTCACTTTGGGGCCCACATACCTAATGTGAAGTCATTTTCACATAAACCTAAACAAAAACATTTGCAGACAGGTGACCCATGCTCATCAGTCGTGGAAGTTAAACAAACAAAAATGGTCATGGGAAAAAACATGAGAGAAAAGAACTGAATGTTGCCATTGCATCTCCTTTCCCTAAGCACCCATTGCTGGCAGATCTGGTCTAGATGGACTCTTCATCTGTTTCATGGCAGCTTTTCTTATGAAGGTGATAAGTAGTAGAAGATGACTCAATGGTATAATTTAAACATAGCAAAGATTGCCCTGTGTCTATGGTTGATATGGCAGCTAGGGCAATCTTTGCAGAAAATGGATGCAACTGAGGCCACCACTAAGGATTTTCAGTTGAATTTCTGGCTCTAGTTGGGCAAGGCAGAATCTTGGGCCTCTGTCCATACATCTGTACGAAAGTGAGGTTAATGGTACTCTAATTATACAAAGCCATATGCCTTTAAGAAGTGCTTTGAAGATGCTGAGAAACCCAAATGCTGAATTCCGTTTCTTATCTTGACGCTTACTTATTTCGGCTCTAAGGCAACTTCCTTCAGAACTGTCACTACAAGGACTCTAAGCCTCATGGTAAATAATCGGGTCACAGGCTCTTAACTGCATCTGCTGCTTTGGGAAATTTATCCATACTGTGGCCCCCAAGGTTCTCAGTCAACAACATGACTTTAGTAGTTGCATTCGATGCAAACATATTCTGGGTCTTAATTAACATTATTACACAGACTCCCTTCACATAGACCCCCTTCTTGAGCCGATTTAGGACTTTCATAAAAACGGTTCCCACTCTGTATCTTTGTGTAACACACCCTAATATTTTTTCTCTTGTCTCTATTACATAATTTTAGGAAAAAATAAGTTCTTGTATAAACTGTATCAAACTTTATCCACTCAGTCTTACATGTGAGCGGTATCATATCTCCATCCAGTTCCCAGATCCACACATGAGAACAGAATTGCTTTTAGTTAATAGGATTTACTTCTTTTGTCTAGGCTAGTTGCAGATGATTAGTGCTGAGGGTCTTGGATTCATCCTTTATGACAACATAGGATTAAACTGTCTGATAGAACCTGCTTCCAGAACCTGACCACCAGTGCAAGACCATCCCCTCCTGTACATCATTCGGTTCATTGTCCCATTCAACTCAGTGTGACTCATTAGGGGAAAATCACTCCTCCCCTAGGGATTATTTTGCAGGCTGACAACTTGTCTCACCATTGAGAAACATTTCCTGATAACTCCACTGAAAGTTTCCTCTCCTTCATTTCAGCTCATTCCTCCTAGATAAGAATCTAACATTTATATATAGTGTTCGGGCATTAAAATCTTACCTGCCCCAGAGGGTGAATGTCACTGAAAAATATTGAGATCCTGTAGTAAGACATCCTCCCTTCCTGCTATGTTAGAGGAACATTTATGACTCCAAGGACCTGAACATCCCTTTTAAATACCGAGAAAACAAATCTTTGGGAAAATGGATGCATTTATACCTTGCTCACTGCTGGAGTAAAGCAGCAGTTCTCTAATAATGCAGGAAGTTAGGGCAAGAATTTCTTTATATCCCAGTGGAATTACTGGTAGAAACTGGGGTAAAGTAAAACAGTAATCCAAAGGAAGACTATGTTGAAGAAGGCCATTCTTGTAACTGGCCAGGTGCTTCGTCACAGTGTTCCTTTACTTCTGGACTGTATGTAAACTTTCTACCAAAGTGTGGCCTTTCTACTCCATAAAGCTCAAGAGGATGAAGTTGGATGGAAGTGAACGGACCCCAGGAAAATGGTTATGGTCAATGTTGCTTTTGCACAGAAGACACACGATAGAGGAAAGGAAAGATGTAATGAGTGTACGGCTGCAGTGGTGTGTGCTTTGCAGAGTGTGCGAGAGCCACAACAGCTGTACTGGGGTGCTCTGCGGTGAACTGGGGTCATTCCCAGCCGTGCAGGGCCACAATCAAAACCATCTCTGCATCCCTGTCTGTGCAGAAGGTAATTCTGGGAGCACTTTCCTGACATTCAGTATGGTGTAAAGGAGCGATGCTTTGGGCCGCTTTCTAGCATTACACAATGACAACTCTCCTCCCATGCAGGAGAGAGATTGTCTGCTAGGAAATGGGCATAAGTTCATATATGGGCATAAGCAGAGCCATAGGGAGAAACTCAGTGCTGGTATCCCACTTCGAAGGGGGTGTGGAGGTGTGAAAAGGCCCAGGACTTGGCATTGCACATGTCTTCAGGCTTCTGGTTAGACTGCTGCACAAAAACCTGCTTCCATTTGCACTACTTTCCCCTCTGTTCCCAGAGGAGATGCCAAGTCTCCATTAAGTCATCCTATAGCCCAGCCGCATGCTTGCTTTCCTTTAAATTTTATCCTTATAAGCCAGTTCCTTTAGCTCATTCATCCTCAATGGTTCCTCTTACTTGGTTTCCTGCCAATTTCTCATCTTCCTTCTGGTATTGATTATGGGTACATTTCTTTGATACATTATGTTCCTTCAGCTTGAATGACCTTTATTCTTTTGTACTCCATGGACAGTGAAACGAGAACAAATATGTGCTACAGCCCCCCTCCCTTTAAGCTCCTCCCCTGCATTGCGAAATTGGCTGAGCAAGATCAAGATTGTAAAATTGTTTTGTTGGAGGTGGGAAAGGATGGATTTGTTTGGGGGTTTCTTTGTTTTCTGCCTGCCTCTCGACTTTTAAAGAAAAGTCATCCAAAAGACAGCTCTGCAGGACTGGAATTCATGCTGGATTAAGCTGAAGTGCAAACTTTCATTTTCATTCAACAAAGCAAAACAAAACTGTTCTATTCACAAATGTCAAAACATTATGTTTTTCTCTGAAATATTTCAGAGCCAATATGTTTCCTCTCCTTTCCATGGAAAAGTTAAATATTTGCATATGGAGCATATTTCTGTGTAATCTCACATAAAAAGGGAGCAAAAGTTTAAATTTTGACATAACAAAGTTTCTTACAGGACAGAAGTTCCTGATTCTGTCCCTCATTGAAATAAAACTTAAGATTTCCTTAATTATTTGTCATGTTCCTTTTAGACAGGAGAAAGTGGTCCTAAAGTGGTTGAGAGATTTAAATGATGTTCTCAAGATAGGGCTCACTTTTTGACTGCAGCAGATATCTTGGTGGTTTGGTATATGGGCATGGCCTTTAATATCTAACACAATAAACCCTGGACATTTGCTGGGAAATAGGAAACAAAGGAAATAAAGGAAGCATTCAGCAGCTGTCAGGTGTAATTTCCTTCCTACCTCTCCCTCCTCCTAGAGCAAAGCCAATGGAAAAATGGCATGTTGGATGGGAGCACTGTTGCTTAGTACTGTCAAAGTAAAGCACAAAGAGTGGAAAAATCTGAGGGGGCATGCAGAGACATGGGAGTTCAAGGCATCAGGAGTAGCAGATACCCCAGAGAGCTACGCTGCCATCCAGAGGGACCTGGACAGACTGGACAACTGGGTGGTGAAAAACTTCATGAAATTCAACAAGGCCAAGTGCAAGGTCCTGCACCTGGGGAGAAATAACCCCAGACACCAGTATAGGCTGGGGACTGACCTCCTGGAGAGCAGCTCTGCAGAGAAAGACCTGGGTGTCATGCTGGACGACAAGTTGACCATGAGGCAGCAGTGTGCCCTCGTGGCCAAGAAGGCCAATGGGATCCTGGGGTGCATTAAGAAGAGTATCTCCAGCAGCTTGAGGGAAGTGATCCTGCTCCTCTACTCAGCCCTGTTGAGGCCACATCTGGAGTATTGTGTCCAGTTCTGGGCCCCACAGTACAAGAGGGATGTGGAGCTGCTGGAGAGAGTCCAGCGCAGGGCCACAAGGATGATCAGGGGCCTGGAACATCTGCCCTATGAGGAGAGGCTGAGGGAGCTGGGCCTGTTCAGCCTGGAGAAGAGAAGGCTGAGAGGGGATCTAATCAGTGTCTATAAGTACCTCAAGGGAGGCAATGAGGAAGATGATGCTGGCCTCTTTTCAGTGCTGGCCATCAACAGAACTAGAGGAAATGGCCAGAAACTGAAACACCAAAAGTTCCACAGGAACTTAAGGAAAAAATTCTTAGCAGTGAGGGTGACAGAGCACTGGAACAGGCTGCCCAGAGAGGTTGTGGAGTCTCCTTCTCTGGAGATCTTCAAAACCCGCTTGGACGCAGTCCTGTGCCACGTGTTCTAGGTGACCCTGCGTGTGCAGGGGGGTTGGACTACATGACCTCTAGAGGTCCCTTCCAACCTTAAGCATTCTATGATTCTATGATCATGTCAGAAGGAGCATTATAAAGTAACAGGAATTGATTTGATTGTACATTTTCCTAAATAAATTTTGGAGTCATTAGATTCTCCCGCTTGTTAGTGTCTATATCAAGGGCCTTGTTGAGTCTACATATTTGGGGCTTCTGTGATCTAACCAGTGGTGATTTTGGAATGTCTTAGACTCAAATCTGGCTCAGTGCCCAAGATGGATCGAAATTACGATACCAAAACATAGCTGATCCCCAGTGGCATTGCCATCAGACAAGACCAAACTATGACTTCATCCTACATCTGCTGCCTCCTATGTGTGAGCGACTTATCCAGCTACCTCCTATGACTACAGATTTCATTCAAAAAAAAAAGGATGTAAGTTTGCTCCTGACTTTCTACAAGGGCCGGGAGGACTTTTAATCCCAGGGTCATGGAAACAATCCTTTCCCCCAACTCTAATTTGTATTTCCTCTCCCAATGCACACATGCCGTGATAGTAAGATTTTGCACAGCTACATAATCTTTCATTTAGAAATCATAAACAAATTCAGTTGCAAGACACCTCTGGAAGTTGTCCAGTCCATTCTACTGCTCAGAGCAAAATGAACTTCAAGGTTAAATCAGAGGACCTCAGTCCATTTTGACCTACCATTTGACCTACTGCTGCTTTCTTGGCAAAGGTATATTCAAGCGATATGTGTCTCAGCTGGAGTGTGAACTATTGCTCTGAGGCTCAAGGCTTCTTTGGACTTAACAACATAAGATCATTGCATTTTCCTGTCTTGCCTGGTGGAAAGGTTCAGAAATGCCATGGAAATAAAATATACAACAAAGTGTTTTACTCTAGGTCAAATATTGGATCTGGCTTCAGTTTTGAATTTCATTAAAAAAAAGGAAATTAAGAAAATAATGAAACTTTCTGAAAGTCCATAATTCATCACTGAAGCTTTAAAAGAGTATTTTCAGCAAGGTTAAAAAATGTACAAGAAGACTGAAATATGCAATATTAAATTAAATTTTCTTCTGATATATATGCAGGTATATCAATTGTGATACTCTAACCCACATGTCTTCAGGTCTGACTGTAAAAGGTGCCGGTTGCAAGAATTTCAGAACTAGCATTTTTTTTTTCCATCCTACTTTTCCATCTCCTTTCCTTATTATGAGGTTATCTCTTAAGACAGAAGTGGAATTCTGTCTCCATCCTCACTGAGTACACCTTGGCTGCTTTTCTCACATCCCCAAATGAGGTTAGACAAACCTCATTTCATGAAGGTCTTGATTTCATTCATACAACTATAGGAGGTTAGTGGACAGTATGAAATAAGCAGACTAGTTGTCCTCATCTACACTTCTATCTGATGAAGAGAAACCTTAAGAAAAGGTGTGGAAATCCTCTGTAAAGTCTGATTTTCCTTTAGAGGCATCTTTCTCTTCACAGAGAAGAAACAGAGTCTGAGTTTAGATACCTACACTAGATATTTTGGTAAGAGTATCTGGATCTAGGCCAAAATAATCTGGTTGAAATTAGAACCTCTTCTCTAGATTAAATTGTCTAGGTTATGTCACTGCTAATGTCATCTTACCCTTTTCATTTGTTGCTGGGTTGGTTTGGATTTGACTCATTTATTGATCTCATTAGCCATGTAGTTTAAATTGTCCGTTGAAACTGTTTATATCATATCCCAAAGGTAGTTCTTAGAGTTCACTAATGAACCATGGGTAATTCATCCCAAAGCAGTCCCAAGCAGTTTCTCCATGTACATGTGTTCTTCTATCCAAACTTAAGAAATGGAGACATCTGACTAGGATGAGACTTGTACGTCTGCATATGATGCTGGAATTCCTTTGGCTGGCATTTGACCTATTTGGTGGCACAGCTGTGATTCCTGGAGATCTTTCTTGAAAGATATGGTGACACTTCCTGACAGTGAAATAAGGTCAGGAAATGGTAGAGATGAGGATATTTTTGGCCATGATCAGGACAAGAAAAAGAAAATGTAGTGCTGATGAATGATATATGGTTTCTACAGTTTCAGAGGGGCTGAATTGCCTAGGCTCAGAGGCAAATTTATGCATGTTGATTTTATGCACTTGGAACTTACCACCCTGGTCTGGTGCTTTGGCAATCACCAAGTGACGTATGAACCCAAGGTGAAAAACAAATGCTGATGCCACGCTTGCCACCTTCAAAAAGTTGTAAAAGATAAGGTCTGCCACACTTGGAGAAATCAGAGATTGGGCAAAACAGATCAAAATAATTCAGTACCGTGGATCTGTGTAATGCAAGAGGTTTATATTCAGATTACCTCTGTGGAGCTTAAGACATACTGTTGTATCTCTACATCTCTACATGCAACTGTTGTAATCTCTACATTAAATATAGCAGTGAGCTATTCAGGGTCTTGACACTGGAGTCCTCTCTAATCAAATTTACATTGCACTTACGCATATATCATGACTTAGGAGTCATGATGATAAAACAGATAATTTTCACTGATTATGTCCAAGTGCTACTTGTTAATTTGGATGTGAAAGCATGCCAGCAATATCAAAGTCATTGTGCATCTTTAAGCTACTGGGAACATAACTTTGACATAGTGGAACACGTCTTCGATGTATCAAGCCAATAGCATTATATTTCTTCCCTAACATGCCTTAGCTTCAACAGGCCAACTCTAAATGTCTTCAAAATGCACTTCCATACCTCTTGAAGGCACAGTTGGATATGTCAATGTTCTCGTACATTTGTTGCTCAAATCAGTACTCAGCACTTGGTATGACTGTCCCCAGACGACTTTGTATGCTTGTATGGTGCCGAGCCGCACCATTGGACGCCGTGTTTTGCAAGCCGAACTCCTTTCTCACCTGTTTCTCTGCATGCAGCTGGGACCCATTACCAATACACTTGGTTGGAGGCCAAGAGCCTGTTAGGTCTAAAGCTACAGACTCCTGGGTACACTGATTCCCAAGTGAGAGTTTTATTTGAAAAGCTCACGGCACTTCTGTGTTATTAGAAGCATTTTCCTGGCACGGCGCCCTTTATTCTTTATCCATCAGTGCTACTAAGGAGGCGAACTATTAGCGTAATATTAGCAACAAGTAACACCTAGTTTTTCTCACCATTGGATCTCAGAACTATTGCAGATCATACAACCATAGAATTATAGAACGCTTAAGGTTGGAAGAGAGCTCTAGAGGTCATCTAGTCCAATCCCCCTGCACACGCAGGGTCACCTAGAGCAGGTGGCACAGGACTGCTTCCAAGCAGGTTTTGAAGATCTCCAGAGAAGGAGACTCCACAACCTCTCTGGGCAGCCTGTTCCAGTGCTCTGTCACCCTCACTGTTAAGAAATTTTTCCATAAGCTCCTGTGGAACTTTTGATGCTTCAGTTTGTGGCCATTTCCTCTAGTTCTGTCGGTGGCCACCACTGAAAAGAGGCCAGCACCAGATGATTTCACCATTTCCCAGTTTTACAGTTCAGGGAACTCAGGCAGAGAAAAGGGGAGGATTTGTCAAAGGTCAAATGGTCCGACTGGTGCAGAACTCATGTCCTTCTGGGCATTAGCCTCTGCCTCCGCTCCCAGATATGTTAATCTCCTTGCTTCATGGCTGTAGCTCCCATCAAAACCCAGGTAGACATAATTACTGTGGAAGGGTATGGAGTAGGAGCCCAGATATGCTGTTTTTAACTTTATGAGCTGCTTCTGCTCACAGCAAATTGCTTCAGCATGTCTAAAGCAAAGGACTGATCCACAAGGGCTTTTCCTTCCCTGCTTTCTAGTTGCCTGTAGTATCTCAGAGCTATATCCAGACCTCTTGGTATGGAATTTAAGGCAGATTTGGGGACTTTCTATGACAGATGAGTCAAAAGAAGCCATTAGCAGAGTCAAAAGAAGCCATTAGCAATTCAGGGATTGTTCCTTCAAGCCTTAGTTCCCTCTACAGTCAACAGGGAAGGATTAGGAAGTTTCAAGATCACTTTCCTTTAGCTCTGGATTCATCCCCCTCACTCAGTTCTTGTGTGCAATGCTTATATCAGTGTTTAGTTCTCTTCGTCTCTCTTGACAGCCAGGGCAGGGGGGTAAGCACCTCCAGAGAACAATTTTCAACTTAGAGGACAGAAAGCACCATAAAGCTATTAGCAACTTCACCCATTGCCAGAAGGAGATCAGCCAGAAGTTTAGTTTAAGTCCAGGACAGACCTGACTTAATCCCAGAATCCTGTCATTTTCTATTTTCTATCTGAGGAAAACGGTAAGGCACTACTCAAAACCCTAACATGGTGTGAAAGCAGCTTTGGAAGACCTTTCCTTTGTGCAAATGCTGTTATTGCTGTCCCTCAGGGTGAGCTTGCTCCTAGTTAACAGGCCATGGTGGAAGAGCAGCAAGGGGTCCTCCTGGGTGAAGGACAGCAATGAGCAGAGTGTACAAACACACACGCTGTGTGTGGCCTTTGGCATCCTATTCTCCAGGAAGACCGTGGCACAATGTCCAAATGCAGGGCTGAGAACCAGAAAATATGGAGTTTGCGTTGACCGTGCTTTGGCCTTGGGCGAGTAGCTACAACGTGATTTCTTTCCATTTCCCCATCTGCAAAAAAAGTATGAAAAATACTTACCCCATATGGAGGATTAAATGTTTAGGAGGGAATCCAAACTTCACTGAAGTCAATGGCAAATCTCCCAGCATTTCACCAGGAATAATTTTTAAAGTGCTAAGCGTTCTGTAGCTTTGCATATTAAAGCAAAATTCTGGTCTGGAGTGTTTCAACTACTGCCCAAAATACTACAGCCCTAGTCACATCAGTCTATCTCCTGCTATCTTGAGAGCAATCTCTCTTCATCTTTTGTTTAAAAGTTTGATGTGGACTAAAACCACAGCCACAAATCAGAACATTCCTGAATGTTAGAACTGTTTGAACTTCAATCTGGATCTGCATTTGTAAATGTGCTTTATCTTTATAACACAGGCCAAGCAAAATCCCCCATCTGGGTACTTTCGAAGCAGGGAGGGTCTACACTTAAGTTTTGTAGTGGGAGCCCTAATCTAATCTAATCTCATCGACGCGTTCTCCTGTTTGGTCGCTGATCTGCCCATCTGCCTAGAACGCTACTTTTAAACGTGTAATCTTGGGTCCTCTGCAGGAGAGAGGCGGGAAAGATCTGCAAGACTATTACTAACTTTGAAAAAAAAAAACCTGAGAACATGAAGTCTGCTAGAAGAAGGCCTATATTTACTATACGCTGGTTTGTCTTTCCACAGGGAAGTTTTTAGAGATCCTGCAAATAATAACAATAGTAATCAATGAATAAAGGCCTCTTGCATAACACTTCATGTTTTTGCCAGTGTTATATAGGATAGCAACTAGTCAACATCACTAGCTTTCCTTGATTCCTATCTTGTTTGTGGGCATATAGTATCACCCAGTGGCAGAAACCAGCCTGGTCAAAAATACTGCTGATGCTATTCCTTGCAGCTGTACAAAAGGCCACTGCCAGACCCTGCTTGAGAACTGATGAAAGCTTCAATGACTTTCTTGCTTTCTGTCTGCAGCAACTTTATTTTTAACTTTATTATTTATTTATTTATTTACTTATTTTAAGTGAGGATAGGGAGAGGGCCACAGAAAGGGAATGTGGCCTTCCAGTCTCAGTAGCTCTTTGCACTTCCAGCTGTATCTCCCTCCTATGTGCATGCTTTCACACTCACAGACACTTGTGCGTATGCACAAACACAGAAATTATATTGTGTAATAAGTGGGGTAGGTCAAGCAGGAGGATATTTTGGTAGCAGGGGATAGATGACAAGTTCTAACAAGCCCATCCACATGTGTTAAGATTAGAGTGCAGACATCAGCCATGACTCAACAGGATATGCTGGGCCAAAGCCAGGGCCAGAAAATCTGTTACTGGCCTTCTGAATCATTAGTGGAAAAAAAAAAATCCCTCTCATCGCCAGCATACTCCATCTGTTTTTAACTTGGTGATGTCCTTTGGAAGGTAGGTGAACTATTTGGTTTGCTTTAGCTGCACAAACATCTTGGCAGACTGGTGTCTGAGCACGCCCGCTGCTAGCGGCGCTGCACCGGTCCGTGACTTGGGATGCTCAGCTGAGCAGGGGCTGGTGGGCTGAGGCCTGAAGAGGTTCGGTGACCCCAGGTATGCTGAGACAGTTTGCTTGGTGCCAGTGTGGTGGTAGTGGGGATATATATATATATATATATATATATATATATAATTTTTTTAACATAGTTTTGGATGAACTATTGTACCTGGGAGGACTCTGTCTGGAAGGAAAAAGGTGTTTCCTTTCTAAGCTGGCAGCTTTTTCAAGCTCCCCTTGGGGGTATGAGTCAAAATGGGATCATTTCTTCTCCTGGGTCTTCACCAGTGGCAAAGCTTTGCAAGTCACACTGTACAGGCTGATTCCTGCACGTTTTGCCCTTGGTGGGCTCACATATTCCCCTTCTCTTAAAGGGTGTTATACAGGGGGTCTTTTTACCTTTTCCTCTGGCACGTGTTTATGCTGTGTACGCTGTCTGACTCATCATAGCAGAGCAGAGTTTGACACAATGGGTGAAATTTTTGTTCAGAGCAGGGATATTTCTTGTAGGAAACTACCTGTTTGGTAGGGGTGGATGGAATGTGCAGGAATCTGTGAAAGCAAAGCTGAGTTGATGTTTTTGTGGCAAAACTCACCTCAACCATTTACCCAAAGACGATAAAAGTAATCTCAGCACTTACATGCTGTTCTATCTGTGTTCTTCACAGGGACTTGATTGCGAAGCTGCTTTTGATATGTGGCCATTTCTTCAAGAGAGACCGCTGAACCAGGTAAATCTATGATCTGTGGTCTTAGCCCACAGCTGTAAAATATAGATGTAAAAAGCAGATGCTATTTAAAAGAGCCACGTGCAAAGGCCATATTTGGGCAAGATTAATTACTGAACAGATGTCAAATAGAGAATAACTGTGCAGTTTTCGATTCTGCAAAGAAGTTTTGAGGAAGAAACAAGGGATTACAAACTGCTCATGAATCAAGAAATTCTTGCCATTATAAAGAAAAGGTTAGCATTGTGTTGTGAGGTGCCAGCAGGAATATAGCCTTCCAGCAGAATCAAATAGTTCTGCTCCAGTCAGTACTGGTTACTCCATTACAAGAAAGATATGGACCAATTGAAAAGTCCATTGGAGTGTAAGGCGAATGATTAGACGTCAAGGAAGCATGACTTACAAGGAAAAATCAAATGAGCATAATCCAAGGAGACTTGAAATATGTAAGTGACTACAGGGGGGAAAAAAAAGGAATACTCTATTCGTAAGGCACTAAGGGATAGAAGTGCTAAATGTAAATGTAGGTTAAACATCTACATTCAGAAACATCTTCCTGAAGATAAGAGTAACAAAATGTAGAATAGATTATCTATGGGGAAGGGTTGGCATCTCCATCACTGTAGGCCTTGAAGAAGGTGTTGCAGCCACATCTACCAAAAAAGACAGAGATAAAATCGAGGCAGAAGATGGACTAGAAGACATCATCACACTGTTCCTCACAGACATCTGAGTCCTATTTCTAAAAGGGTCTACTGGGAAAAGACTAAACTGGGAATTGCAAATTACTTAGGGAAGGAAAAGGAATTAGAACTAAGAGCCACAGTGTGAAATCATGCAATGGAAAACAGGTTAGGCATAACAAAAATTATCTCAATTTAAAGAGCTGTGGAACAGTTTGTGGGGGACAGCAGTGGAAGCCCTTGAACTTGAGTCACTCAGAAGTAAGCCTGAGGGAATATACGATAGGGAACAATTTTATATTGACCAGAGGTGAATAGACAAAATGATCTAATTAGTCTTTTCCAGATCTTTTTATGACTCCATATGATGTCTTGATGAGGACAGTGGGATTTGGGCTTCTAAAGGAAGCCAAGCCAAACATTGCAAGCCACCACATGACAGTTACAGTCAGCATGAGAAAAGGCCAGCTCCCTTGTCAATTGGTTTGCATCCCAAGCAACCCCCAGATGCTCAAATAATCATTGATGATGCCTGTAAAGAATTGGAAGAAGAGTCACACTACCCCTCTGGAAACCAGTTACATCACAGAGGACACAGGAGTTGTTAGTTACTCTCTTGAATCCCACCAATCATCTAATTAATTTAATTGAGTGCCACTCACTATATCAGCAAAACAAAGTAATATTATATGAAAAGTATTTTTAGCAATAACTGTGCCTTTTTCTCAGAGGTTTCCCTCCTAGAAGACCAGCCTTGCTTCTGGGTCTGCATTTTAATGCTTAATGGTTCTGATGAACCTGGTTCATCTGGAACCAGAAGGTGCAAGGATGGTATTAGGAGACAAACAGTCATTAATCCCAATGCTGTTATCAGGAATATCCAGCCATATTTATGTAAAAGAATGCCTGGCAACCAGCAATCAATAACAACGCCAGCCTTTTTCAGGCCCCAAAAGAATGTATTTACACACATTTCAGTTTTCAGATAAGGGAGTCAAGCTGACTCTGAGTTCTCATAGTTTCATGGATTTTGTATGGCTGAAGATAGAAAGCCATTTATTATTCACTTAGAGTCCTGACTGATACAGCTCTATTAGCCGTCCTTCATTTTCCCAGAGATGGGAAAATGCAAAATTGTTGGGATCCTGGGGTGCGTTAAGAAGAGCGTCTCCATCAGATTGAGGGAGGTGATCCTGCCCCTCTACTCAGCCCTGGTGAGGCCGCATCTGGAGTACTGTGTCCAGTTCTGGGCTCCACAGTACAAGAGGGATGTGGAGCTGCTGGAGAGAGTCCAGCACAGGGCCACAAGGATGATCAGGGGCCTGGAACATCTGCCCTATGAGGAGAGGCTGAGGGAGCTGGGCCTGTTCAACCTGGAGAAGAGAAGGCTGAGAGGGGATCTAATTAGTGTCTACCTCAAGTACCTCAAGGGAGGGAGTGCAGAGGATGGTGCTGGTCTCTTTTCAGTGGTGGCCACTGATAGGACTAGAGGTAATGGCCACAAACTGAAGCACCAAAAGTTCCACAGGAACTTAAGGAAAAAATTCTTAACAGTGAGGGTGACAGAGCACTGGAACAGGCTGCCCAGAGAGGTTGTGGAGTCTCCTTCTCTGGAGATCTTCAAAACCCGCTTGGACGCAGTCCTGTGCCACGTGCTCTAGGTGACCCTGCGTGTGCAGGGGGGTTGGACTAGATGATCTCTAGAGCTCCCTTCCAACCCTAAGCATTCTATGATTCTATGATTCTATGATAACCTGTGCAATGAGCATGGAAACAAAATGTTTAGTGCATCTGCTGACAGAATCCAGTGTGAGTTTGACTCTGACTCCAGGCTCATGCCAGAGCCATGCCATTTAACTTGTCTGTCCTGGGGAAATCAGAGAAAACTAGCCAGAATGTTAGCATGGGCGATGTGGGCCATTGCCTGTGCAAATCAGCCTTCCTGGTTCACTATAGAAGCTCTGTATATAGTCCTTGCTAAAGCAGATTTAATTATGGACTTACCTATGGTTTTGGCATGAAATGTGGCTTGGGGTATGGAGAATTCTTAATTTTGAGGGCATGGAGTCAATGTACCAATATTAATCATCAGTTCAGATCAACAATCCTTGAAGTAGGATTGCTTCCAGTTGATAAGCGGTTCTATCTTTCGCACAAATTTCTATGACTTTCTTGCCACAATAATTCACAATAATGGTGCAGAGATTCTTGAGTCTGTCCAAAATACTACAAAATGATGTGTCCAAATGCACACAGACTGACCCACCACCTCGCTGATGTACCAGCCTGGAGTCTCAAAGCCAGATACCGACGTTTTTCAGGACCTTGGCCCTGGGCATAGTCCTGCGAGAGGACAGCTATGCTGTTTTCAGCTTATATGTGTTTCATAAGTACCAGGTAGAAGAAAGTAGTGATAACAACCAGTAAAGTCTAAATGTATTTGCCAGTATAATGTATTTCTACAGCATCTATTTTAATCCTTTGCATTAAATACAGACTGCTCCAAATACCAAGATACTGGATCCGTGTCATCATATGAGGCAAATTTGGTGCTTTCAGCAAAGGAAAGATGCTCTTTTCCAGACTGGACACAACTTAAAGGTAAATCTGATTTATTTATTTAGGGGAATCTGAACCAGGTTTGCATATGCCCTAATTAATGTGTGTGCCTGTAAATGCTGCACCTCTGTGTGCTTCATTTTCCTGGATACTCCCATGTTGCATATAGGTGTTATACAGATATAAGCAAGGTAGTTTCAGAGCTTTCAGGTAGCCTTATAGTCACTTGAAGCTGTGTTTGACCTACCTGTTAAGAGGCCACATTCATAAGACTCAGGACCACCTACTTTCTGAGCCTAATTCTCCGTACAGCCAGTGGAGAGAGGTAAGGAATGAAAGCACCTCATTTATTACAGATATTTCAAGCAAGCAATATGACCCTTTCTCTCCACTGACTGAGTAGGCAGGGAGCCAGACACTGGCAAACCTGAGGAGGAGGTGGTCTGCACTGCTTATACTTCTCCTCAACATGGACATGGTAGTAGGCAACTGACCAACATCAGCGGCTGTAGTATAACCATCTATCACTGAAGAAGCACCCTGTGCTCCCAACTATCATCGGTGGAGAAAAGTAGGTATTCCCAGGGTCAGATCCTAAGCAGTGGCATCTGGATTTGGTGAGATGAATTGTTTTCCCTTTTTCTCTCTGTGGCCTACAGAGGATATGTCTCGACATCTGCTGAGATGTCGAGACGATAGAAATCTGAAGGTAGGAGAGATGAGAATCCTGCATGCTGACCTAAATCCATTTTCAGCAGAGTAATAATCAGTCTGAATGCAGCCTTTAGGTGCTTTCTTAAGGTGCACCCGAGAGGACTGTGTTTCTTCTTGTCACAAAATTAATGCAAACGCATGGTTTTGTCAAGTAAACAGATAGGGGGAAAAATGTAATGTGTGTGCCTCTTGCTTTATGCAGGGCAAAATTCTTTGTTTCCTATCAAAAAAAAAATGCCCCCCTGCCTAGTGACTGTCCCACATTCTCCTACAACAGGGCAAAGAACCAAACAAACCCTGCTCTGTTTTCTTTCTCACTGTGCACTGAATTTTTAGGGCTTGCGAAAGGTGCCAGAAAGACAGCCCTGGAGATTAAATTACTCTGTGTATCCACAGACCAGGTAGCGTGCCAGCAGCCGAAACGCAAGTTTTCTTTTTTTAGTTGCCTGCCAAAGGGATTCAGTTTTTGACCTGGAGGAACCAGCTGCGAGGGACAGAAGGTACCTTATTACACTTGGTTCCTTGGCCTCTCTGTTGGGACAGGGAAACGAGTTGCCCATGAATGGTTGCTGTAGGTTTTCTCCAGACAAGCTCTGGGAACTCACATGGGGGTGATTAAAGGGGTTACCATCTCACACTCTCTGCTGTCAGAGGCTGATGATTATTTAGCAGGGTTGGCAAAAGCAAAGCACCTTCTCAATGGTGGTTTGGGTGATGCTGCTGGTCTGTCAGCTTTCAGATGGCATTGCTGTATTAGGAGAATAGTGCAAGGCAGGGTTTATGGTTCTTGAAATAACAGCAAACTCTACTTTCTATATACAGATATATATATACTTTGACTTTCTCTGAATGTGCATGTCTCTCATCCTATCCTCACTGCCTCTCAAACCAACCCAGTTCAGCTCTTCACATGTGAAAAAGACACTCTCTCATATACTTGGAAAGCAGCAGCTCAAGCAGATACCTACGGCTCAGTCCAGTGCATCTTCAACCCTTGAGACACCGTGCATTATCCTGCCTAGCTGGCAGCTTCCACTGGATCAGCACATAGGCTTCCCAGGGGCTCTGTCATTCATACCAGTCCTGTTTGGGTGTCTGGCGTATCCTGGAGCTTCTTAACATGATACAGACATCTGTATCACGTCCCTCATCATCCTCACTCTCAGTTCTTGAGATAACGTCATGAGCATAATCACATAGATGCCAATTCACTAATCAAACTCTTTCTCCTCCATGCTGGATGGAAAGGACAAAAGCAAGAGGAGCAGCCACTGTCTAACCACATGTAGACCTGGTCATGATTCTGCTCTGAGGCTGTGTAGGGGATGACCCTGTTTTTAGATGCCCTGTACTCAGCGACACCAACCTCATTGATCCTGTCAGAGGTGATTAGGGTTTCAAAAACTGCAGATCAGGCTGATTCCATCTTCATGTTTCTAGATAAGCTGCTCTCAGGTGACTTACAGCTAATGATGCTGATCCATTTGTTGATTAATGCAAACTCTCCTCAGCTATCAACAAACTTCTTCATGTAATCTCCGTTTTTCCTGCAAAATCCCTCATGAGTAATAAACCAATGAAAAAGCCCTCCCCTGTGTTTTTCATCCTCATCTTATTCCCCTCAATATGACAGACCAAGGGAAGAGTGAATAAACCAGACCACAGTCAATCCATGAGTCCCACAGTCCACTTATCCCTTAATCTGTATATTTTTGCTGCCCAGTCCAGTAGCAAGATGCAGTTTACGGCTTCTTTTGCATTGGTGTGTTACACCAGGGAAAAATACCCACCACGATCCATAAGAATTGTAGTAGATACCCCTCATCCCCCATGAATGCTCTCTGCATCCATGTTTGCTGCATGAGAAAGTATCTCAGGGTCCCTGACCTTTGAATAAGTCTCTTCAGAGGCTGTAGCCAAGAATGATGTTCAGGGACACGATGACTCAAGCAGGTCCCAGGGCACGTGTGCATGAGTGTGCACACTTGTGCAGTTGTGTTGAGGGAACGAAGCAGCCACCACGTAGCTCCAGATGCTGGCATAGGGAACTGCATTTGGTGTCAACTCTCACAGGAAAAGAGAGAAAAGGTATGGAACAGCGTCTGACTCAACCTGGGCGGGGACCTAGGAGAGGAAGAAATGTGCCCCCGAGGCTGTTTTTGCTGCTGTAAAAGCACGCATGTGTGCATGTATGCTCGCAAGTGCATGCATAGCCCATGTGTACAAATGTGCCCTGGTGCATCCCTTCAGATGGGTATAGAATATTTAGGGAACCACAGACACAGGCCTTGCTTCCAAAGGTGTTGGTCAGCTCTGTTGGTAACATCATCCCCTGGGAGTGTTGAGCTGGAAAAAAAGATGCACATTTCCCCCCGCAGCTTGCAGTGTGTTTTGGGTGTGACTAATTTGATCATGTTTCCTGAACTCTGTGCTGCCCTCAGAGCTAGGTGTGATTTATGGCATGGATGTCTACGTGCCAAAGCACCATTTTTTTGTGATCTATCCTTGCTGGCTTGGATTCGCTTAGCTAGACTCTACTTCCCTCTCTCAGTTTTTATGACCTTATGGAAGAAGTGTTCGTGTTGAACCAATTCACTCACTGGTGAGCATCTGTATTTGCATTTTTACCATTTCATCTCTGCTGGCAGCAATGCAGCTGGAGCAGCACCATGAGGATGAGAACGACTGTCCAGAAGGACAAACAGACTCCAGACCAGTCTGTTAAATAATTCTATTCCTCTTTGAAATAAAATAACCTGGGTACCTGGTTTCTTCCTTATTTCCTTCTCTCTCTCTCTCTCTCTCTCTCTCTTTCTCTCTCTCTCCAGAATAAGGATAAAAATCCCCATTACCAGTGTTTTCTAATCAGACAGCTTCTGGCCAGTCTAATGTGTCTAACCAGCTAGTTATGTAGTTATATCAAACACATCAAGACTGTATCTATGGTACTGATCTAAATTTAGCTGTAGGCTCTCTGCATACTCAATGCTGACCAGAAGGAGTTAGGAGCTGCAATTGGGATCCTGTCCTTTTTCTTGGCTGTAGAGATAGTCTAGGTACTGTGGTTATAAAACTGAATATTCCCCTGTATCCTGAGACCACTTCACCTGTGGTACTTAACTTCAGTGATGGGAAATAAAGTTCTTTGCCTTGTATTTGGCAGAATAGGATAACTGATCTCAAAGGTCCATTTTGACTCTGTAGCCTGCAAACCTTGCCCATCTTGAAGGACAGGTGACAGCTGAAAGGTTTCTAAAAGGGTTAAAAAAAATCAGGGTTGAAGGAATATGTGATGAAGCTAAAAGGAGGACAAGAAAAGCTCTGCAAGTCTCTTTGAGTCTTATTTTCAAAGATAAAATCATATATACTCTTCCACAAGTTCTCTCCAAATGTTTTTCTCTAAAATGATTTCTGCATTTTTCTAAAATTAATTTTCAAGGCAGATCTCAGATATCATTATTATCTAACTTCTTGTTAATATTTACCCACCTTCACTGTGTATTAGTTGAGCCAATCCTCTTGATCTTTGTTACATTATCTCATTTTAACCAAATTAATCTCTCTCTATCCTTATAATTCAATCAGCTCCCATATCCTCTTCCGCTTTCTGTCATCTGGCAGCGATGATGGGGCCAAATGTAGTTTTTCAGATGATTTGATTTCTGTAGTATAATGTTTACCTGTGACTCCTTCACTTCTGGCTACAGGACCTTTAACTCATTGGAGTCCAGAAGTTAACCACAAATGTTTCTGCTTAGCTTGGCCAAAACAAGCACCCACATATTGCAGAAGCAGAGTCATCTCATACCAGTCTTCCCATCCAAGTAATGCTCTACATGAGATCACTGGTAACCTCTTGGAGAATAAGTGATACTACTTTGGTTTCCCCAACAAAGATGCTCTGGTAACAGATTGTCCTATTTTTCGTGTATTTTGCTGATTAAGTTTAATATGTCAAGTTCAATCCTCATTTTTGACAGATTTCCCTGTTCGTTTAGAAGAAAAACCTTCCTCCATACATCTTTCAAGGCCAGACCCAGATCTTACACCGCATGGGAGAAACTAGAAAAAGAAATTGCAAGGATATTAAAATCATTGCCCAAATGCCCCGCTGACCATCTCACCATCTTCAATAGTTTAGGATTTTAACCCCCAATTCAAATTGGTCTTTCTTAAATGCTGCCGAACTTCAGTGGCTCACAAGTTGTGCTGCAAATATTTGGAAGAAAGGTTGGAATGATATCCTTGTTTCAAAGAATCTGGTTCTTGCAAGAATCACAGTGCTGTGGAAATGACTTGTCCCAGAGTTCAACCAGGATACCCCTGAGGAGAAATTAGTGTTAGGAAGTTTCCCTATGAGGCTGAAACAAACTCTAGTCTCTGAAACTTCTGGGAACACGGTTTTTCTGTTGATTTTACATGAGTCACTGTGGGCTCCCTTCACCATCCATTATGGCCCGAAAGGCTGGGAAGCGTCAGGATGTTGTTTTTGTCTCCGTGTCCCCCTGACTTAATCACAATGGGGCCTGGTCTCTGGAGTGAGAAAGGAGCTGGTTAGCCATCCATTTTCAGGCATGCTGGAGGTATCAACTAGTTCCTCAGGTAAAGGGAGGGTCCTTTGCTGGAGAAGACACTTGGATACTCTTGGATACAGACCTGAAAGTGGAAAACTATCTTTCAAAAATCAGTGGGTGCTAAATGCCAACATTTCATTGGGCATCTGGCCTCCAGCTTCTCTGTGGCTTCTCATCTCTGCCAGGATGATGTTATGGGTCACTTGGTTGGCCTGTTGGTTAGTAAGCTCTGGAACCCATCCTGCCTTTCCCTGTGTCAGGCTGAGGATCACATCTGGATCTAGGCCTCTCAGGGTTGTGTGATAGCAGTGAAGATCCTGCGTGTCCTACTGGAACAGCCATTTGAATGTCAGTGTTCTTGCTGCCAGTATAAAAATAGAGACACAGGACTTATAGAAAGCAGTTCATGACCTTGCTGGGAGGCTTCCAACACTGGGCAGGTTTACTGAAATTGCAGGGAACAGTCTGATATTTTACTAGTTTTTATTGGCATAAATGCAATGAGTTATATTTAAAAAGAAAAAAAAAGTAGAGGAAGAGGAGAAAAAAAGGAAAGATGTGGACCTTACTGACGTATATTTGGTGGAATCTGTCAGTCACACAATCACATACCAGCCCAGCTGTGGCCCGGCGTGGTGAGGACAGGCTGTGCTGGCACTGGCTGCCAAGGTCTCTTGGAGGAAAAGTGGTTACCAGAGGTGGGAATAGCCAAGTACCCCGGGCCTGAAGCACTTGTTGGGCATTAAGGAGACACATGGCCCCATGCATCTAGGTTCCCCTGTAGCAATAGTAAACGCCACCAAGCAGTCAGTACATGGAGGGCACACTTATGCAACCAGCTCCTCTGTTAAACCCGTTTTGGACCCTGTTCCTCCTAAATACCCAACCAAGAAATCTCTGCTTCCTGGGTCCTAGACTGTGCCTATGCTGGTCACTCATCAGCACTCTGGTCTCCTCTGAGCTATCTTTGGCTAGCCCATGATGCCCATGATGGTCCATTCAGTTGCCCACCCAGAGACATCTTTGTCCTTGCCACTTGTGATGCTCTTGGGTACCCAACATATGGAGCAGAGAACCTGTTGGCTACTGTTGCTCACTGTCCAGGCTCCACCTACTGCAGAGACTAGATTTCCATTGACTGTAGTGGGAAGTCAGTGTGGGAAAACATCGTAGGTGTATCTGCAAACTGGCTCCAGCTCCACTGGGACTGATCAAGGGGAAGTGCTTTCCAGTGGCATCTCTGCAAACACTCTGAAGTCATCACGGTTTGTCCCAGAGCCTTTCCCATTCCTTCAGGGAACAAAAACTCACCTCTCTTTTGCTGATGGGGGAACAGGAATAATCTGACCCTCTTGAACTCCTGTGACTTTCTGCAAAAACTAGAGAGAGCTCTATTGCTCTGCTCTAGCTCTTCCTCAAGAGAGGATTGATCCGAGCAACCAAGGAGGACTCAGACAGTCCTATATTCTTCTCCATGCAATTGTGAGTTTGCTGCTCTGCTCTGCACCAAAGCTGGCTGCACCAACCATGACCTGCATTTGCCCCATGACTATCTCTAGTGCCAGGCCAGTGAGAAGTTCATGAGGTATTTGTCATTTCTTTCCATTCCTTTCAGCATTTAGTGGGATTTCCACAGCCGTGTGGCTCTGTCTATGGAAAATGTTGCAGTGAGGAGCTGAGTTGTTTAGACAAAATGTTCTGCATCATCTTGAGTCATTTGCAATTTCCTCGAGCTCTCTGCATTACAGCCCTGATTGCCCACAGCCTCTCAAGTGAAGTATTAAAAAGAAAAACAAAACAAAACAAAACAAACAAACAAACAAAAATGGAGAGAGAAAGGAAGAAAATAAAATTAACAGTAAATGTTCCCCATCCTGAGACACAGAGAAATTCCCCAGTGGCATGTCAGATTTTGAGATGCATAACAAAGAGGAAATGAGAGTGTCCCCTTCATGTAGGCACCCTGTCCCTTTTCTGATTCTGGCTTGGAACATTTATTCTGGTAGGGTAGAAAGAACATGCTGATGGCATTCAGGTACCTGGGGGACAAGGTCTCATTTCAGTCATGGCAGGCAGGCATTTGGCACTGGTCTTAGCAGTGCTAAGCATCGTCCTCCAGAAAGCCATACCTTGCCAAGGTATGACTAACGGGAACTTGCCTCACAAGGCCAGTTGTTTGACCTCAAGCTCCACCATGATGGAGCTTGAGAAGTCAGAATGATTGCATTTCATTCCCACTTTTGCTAGTGACTCACTGGCAGACAGTCATGGCATCCCTGCCTCAGTTTGCCCATCTGTGAACTGCAAGCATAAAGGCATATGGCTTCCCACTGTGCCACGAACCCCTGTGGTTTGGGATTTGATGGTGAGGCGCACAAAACAAAGAAGGTCCTGACATCTAAATGGATGACAGTGCTTTTCAGTGACTGAAAATGGAGCCTGTAATGCCTTCTCATGCCTTCTCTTGCTGAGAAGTTCTGTGTCCATCCATTTTAGAGTCAGACTGAGGGAAAGGAAGTGGGGAAAAGTGGCAACTCTTTCTTGCCTACTCCTGAAGTAGGCTTTGCTCTGATGAGTCATTGGAGTGAGTCACAGTAAGTGGTTCAGCTATAAAGACCATAGTGTTTTGCTCCCCATCCCTGGGACTCATGCCATAGACTCCTCCAAGTTTCTTGGACTTGGTTTCATTTTTACTTGAAGGAGAGGACTGTGTATTCAAATTCCACACGCTTTCAGTATTACATGAGATATTCGCTAGCAGGGAAGGGAGCTCTGAGATGGTTCCTTTCTCTTTCACTCCAGAACTTTGTTCCTTAGATCACTCATACCACATATGCAAAGGGAACTGCTTGGCTTCCTTTTCAATGAAATCTGTGTGTGAGAAAGTTCACCGCTGTAACAGTTGATATTAGCATGCTTTTGGTGGTACGGATATAGGCCTGCTTGCAGGGCATGGCCACAGTGGGCAGGGTGAATATATGAAGAAATAGAATAACAGGAAAAAATATGAGTTTTAGTATTACAAATGAAAAAAAAAGAGCAATCAAGAAAAAAAATATGGTCCACAATTTGGGGGAAATGAGTTTCTTCTTTTAGATGGAGGAGATGCTGGGTTTTGACCACAGGATGACTATGATCCACCAGTGAGATCTCATCATGGCTGAGGCGTGCATGATTAACATGAAGGACTTCCTGTAGCTTTAGCAAAACACATATGCTGGCACAGGGAAAAATGTCTGCAAACTGCAATTGTCTCTCAAAGTAATGGTGGAGACTGGAGAACAGTTTTGCAATAAAGATAGCAGAGTTGGATTGTCAATAGCTTGAGATGGAGTGTGATGATTTTGAAAGGTCTTTGCATGCACAGCCTTTCTTGCCCAATATTCCTAATAGTGGCAATGTACAAAGCTGTTGGGCTCCAGGGTTCAGTTATGGTTCGTTGTGTTTAACAAGGATGAATTCAGCCTGAAACAGCTGCAGAAAAGGGCAACTAGGAGCATCAGAGAAAGAGTGCCCTTAGGATCCTTAGTTAGGGTGTTCGAAGGACTTGACTTGTTTAGCTCAGCAAAATGCAGGCTTGGAGAAGATACGATCATGCTCTATAAAAAGATTGGGAGCTAAACACCAGAGAGGGAGAAAAGCTATTTAAACTTAAAGACGGTGTTGGCATCGGAACAGATGGGGATAAACTGGTCATGAATAAATTTAGGTTGGAAAGTGGAAGATGTTTTTAACCACTGGAGCAGTGAGATTCTGGCCCACTCTTCCAAAGGGAGCAAATAAATGAATTCCTGGAACTTGCTAAGTTTATGAGGTGGTGACTGCAACAGCAGGGAGCTGGCCTTGAAGATCCTGGACATGAAAATCACCATCACTGGAATGAATGGACCACCCAGACCCCTAAGCCATTGTCCCTCATTTACCTTACTTATATTCTGCGTCTGCTCTGGGTCTGCTCCACAATGCTTGCATTTTGAGGGCACTCCTGACAATGCCAACAGCAAACAGTACACTTTTTGTTCAAAACAGAAACCTGAGGCCTGGGTTGCTGGAAAGCATGGGGGTATGGAAGTAACTCCCCTCTTCCAGAAAAGGAGCAAAGATAGTTTTACTTCTTCATTAAGGCAAGTGTGTTTGCAAGCATGCCTCTAACATGACAAAACAGTTCCATAAAAACTAACAAACATAGTCCTTCAACCCATAAGGCAGGTGTCTGGTCATAACCATAGGTGTGCATTTAAAGTGATTTGGTAAAAGTATTTTGTAGAGGATGATTTGGTTTGATAGAGAAATTCATCACTGTGGTTTGTACAGACAGGTTTAGGCTAAGCAGGATTAAATCAGGCTTAGTTCTGGATAACTGAAACTAATGTAAATTTTCCGTGAATTTTCACATATCAGTTTAAACTTGTCTCACTAATTCAGCTTTCATCTGCCACCTTGAGAGAATTGGGACTGTGGACCTCAGCTCTCCAGGACAGGGATTTCAGTGGACACTTCTACCTGGTGGTACCTTATGGTGAGTAACATGAGGCTGCTTGTTCCTTTTTCCTTCTTCTGTAATTTATGCATGCAAGCTAATCATGTTTATCTCGTAAATGTTTAACTACACAATTGCTTACTTCATTATTCTAAAATCAATAACAACAACCAAAATAATAGTAGTAACAATAACAATGTGCAGCTTATTATAAGCATTTGAAATGCCTGTCTGGCCCTCAGCAAAGGCTTTGTTCCTTGCCTCCACTTTAAAAACTCAGTTAAGTGAATGCATGCAACTTTTATATGAAGATCCAGACATGATCATCTACTGAGGAAATTCCTAGAAAAGCTGGAGGGAGGACTCCAAATTTCTTGACTCTATAATTTTACTCACTCAAGGATCTTTGTGAACCAAGCCTCCCTGTTCCCTACTGGGATGGGCCATTGTTATTATAGTTCTTCCAAAAATGAAAAGAATGGAAGCATGGAGATTTTTGGTCAAAAATGCATGAGGAGAACAGGACCAGAAGTCCTGGTTTGCTGCATTCCACAATAAGAGTCACTGGCTGAGAGTAGAATATTGCTCCTGATTTTACTTCTTACACTAAATTGATCAGGGAAGCTATAGCCTAATTTGGTGTGGGAGATTTGGAAAACAAAAAGAAAGCACAGGAATGACTGGATTCCCAATTATGAGTTGAGACCAACACTTTCCAGTCAAAGGTGAAGAAATGCAGTGGAAAAACTGACTTTCAACCCCTAAGTGTGAGCCTTGAGCATTGAGATTATGGGCTAGTCTGTATCAGTCAGTATGGGATGAGTGTCCTTCCCCCGGTTATATTCATGAGGGCAAAACCCAATCCATGCACTCCACTCCCAGTGCCAGTCACCACTGAAGTGCTAGGACCGCTACCGAGTGCAGTGACACCTCATTTCTCTTCATGAATTTTGTCTCTGCCACTTAGCCAGAGTTACTCAACAAGGCTTTTGCAAGCCTGTGGATTGCGTCCAAATTATCCAAGCCCCAGCCAGGCATGCAAATGCTTGGACTAAATTTCCTCTTTCCGCTAGCCACTCCTCAGATATTTCACATTTGGACCACTGAATCTTACACACTTGTCATGCAAAATGATACAAAGATGAGGCAACTTTAGTGAGAGAAAGTGGCCAGAAAACCACAAACGAGCTGTTTCTGGTATGGCTTATGTCATCCAAAGCGAGCTCAGGGCATAGGGGCCAACCTGGCAAGTGTTAACTCTGGAACGAGTGCCACTGGTGTGCAAGATGCTTAGGCACGTTAATGCAGATCAGACATGGAAACAGATGCCTACGGTGTTGCAAACAAACCTTATGGTGCTGCACCCTCTCAGCAATCTTTGCCCTTCCTAGACCCAGGTTGTTGCATTGCCAGGGTTGCAATAACTTTCCCATTTCTGCTAGATCTGTAAGTTCAAAACCACGAGGGACCCTGGTCTTGAGGCAAGGGGTGGTCTCAAGCTCTGCTATTACATTCTCACACAGGTAGGGAATATTTCCCACTTTTATCTTGACCTATATTTTCTTTCCTGGCCATTGTGCTTCTCTTTCCATGTCCTTAGACCAAGCTCCCTTGATAGCATTAAACCTCTGAAATTCTTGAGGATAATTAACATATCCCTACCTCTGCCATCTGATCCTCTCCTTAAGTCCACTCAGGGCCTCTCCAATCAAGGACCATCCTGGTAGTATGGTGATGTCTCATGCTGGCCTCCTAAGAACACAATCCCTCAGTAAACACAGAACAAATGAGGTAATTAAGAAAATGTAAACAGGACAAGGGAGGCCCTTTCTCTCTCATGAGAGCAGGACTTGGAGAAATTAGCAGGAGTTTAGATTTACATTGTGTAGAGACACAGACACCGGGCAGCCCCCCATGTAAAGCTAAATTCCTCGTCTAATTACATTATGGATTTTTTTTTTCTGTTAGGAATACAAGCCTGCCACCAAACCGCTCCTGGGATACATCAAGCTCCATATGATGACAGTGATTGGGTGGGCAGCTCAGCCTGTCTTCAATCCACCTTGGATAAGCTTCATAATTTAAAACACACAGGCAAAGGAGATAGACAATCTGAGAAGACTTCATGACAGACTTCAACAGACTTCATGTGATAGCCTAGTGTCTTGCTCAAAATTTGTGAAATATTCCTCGGTCACCAGAATAATTTTTTGCCCCTTTCCTTTGTACCATTTCAGACACTAAGAGTAAACTGATGCGAATAAACTAAATATACCTGAGACCATTCTCTCACCTGGAGACTCATACTCACAGAATAGTCACATCTGTGTGATTAAACACACTTCCTAGGCGTGGGTGGTTGCATCCATAGTCCCCATAGGAATGGCTCCTGGGCTGTGCAAGCCTCCAAAGAGTGGCTAGGAACTGCCTGGGAACTTGCTAGCTGGATAGGGCTGGAAGTGAGCTGGGAACTGCTCTGACAACATAAAAGTCAGGACAACCCAGACTAATTAGTCATCGACTAATTTACTGGAATAGATACAGCATAAAGGCTACAGAAAACTAAAGAAAAATTACATGAATTACATGAAAAATTACATGTCCAAAGGTACACAATGACATTTTATTCTTAAACCATAGTGTTGCAAAAGTGATTGTCACAAGCAGCTTGTTGCACTGAAAATGCAAGCTTCAATGTCAAACTTTTTTTTTTCCCCAAGAGTTGACTTTCATGGTTTAAAATGGAGAATAATTCTGTGGTGCCTGTCACAGCTTCTCTCAAAAACCTTCCATACAACATGACTCTGGAGCAAAACCACACTTCTTCACCTTAAAGTCTTGCTTGTACTAACCCAAACTGGCGAACATGGGTAACATTGCCATCTAGTGACTCCTCCCATAATGTTTAATTAGCCATACTCTGCATTTACCCAAACTCAGCAAGATGTTTCACTGAGAGTTGCAAGTGGGATTAAGAGAAATAATGACTGAGACCAAGCTTTTCTAAATGTCCTGAGGAGCAGGAGAATTGAGCACAGTATTTGTCCTTGAAGTGAATGAGCTGTGTGCCCAGCCTTTCAGGAAATCAGTCTGCCCATTTGGGTAACAGAATAAGAATGTGGTTAATTTTGGTAAAGTCTTCCAGGAAACCTTGGATAATTTTTGTGCATCGCTTAATTCTGTGGTTCCTGATTCAGAGAGCTGGAGAGCCATGCCTTGTGTGAGAGCTCAGCTGCAATGGACACAGTCGGCGCGTGGTCCACCTGCCCTGCAGACCTCCTCCAATCTGAGATGACTGCCTTTATGAGTCTGCTTTCTTCTCCTGCCAGGTCTTCCTCTGAGGAACTTTATTTCTAAACAAGGACAGTCATCCTCCACTGTGCCACTTCCTCATTAATCTTTCATGCTGCCATTTTAATGTCTTCTTTCTGCTTGGTAGACCAGCAGAAAGTCTTCCAGGATGCAATCAAAGTGAATATGGAATCAGTCTCATCTGTAAGACCTCAAAGGGATATTTGTGTTGTCCTGGAAGCCTCCTCAAGATCAAGCTTAGCTTTCTCTGTCTTGCAAGCCAGCTAAAGTGATCTCAGAGGTTTTGTACTGCATGAGCATCCCCAATGTGTGAGAGTGTTGCCAGACCTGTTCACCCAGCCAGGCTGCAAGACAGCCACATGCAGGCATGTGAAAGCATGGCAGGAGGTGCTCATCTCTCCAAACTCCCTCGCTCAAGGCAGTAGAGACATAGTCAATATTCATCCTCTCCCATGGCCTCTTTAGAATCATTTTAGCTCCTGTCCCTCTAAGCTACCTTGGCAACAGCAAACAGCTCCTGTTTTTCAGCAAATGAGCTGAGGATAGTTAATAGAACTTGAATCAACAGAAATAGCTTACACAGAATTCGCTATACTTGCTGAGTGTCACATTCCTGAAATTACAGTATCTGAGGGGTCACACACAGTTTCTGTCCCTTCTCATTTTTTCCAGAACAGGTAGTTCACATGCAAACTCTATTTGTGCTTGGTGCTCCATTCTTGGTTGAAGTTGGCAACCATCATCTTGGTTGCACCGTGTTCAAGAATGTAACTTAGACTTGGGTTATCTTTGGACAGTGCTTGAAATCCAATTATTATTAGTAAATAGAACAATCTGCTTGCCTTCTGTTCTGTGTTTTTTCCCTGACCCTAGAATAACCTTGCACTTAAATAGCAGATTTCATACAGTGACTTCAGTTATATTTTGGGAGAACAAGACCAAATGTCTCTAGCCCTTAGTAAAGGTGGAAGGAATCCACACTGTTCTTTTAGAGACACACGGCTTTGGCGATGGTGATCTTTCCACTTCTTGCTCTTGATGACTAACTTAGTTGCTACTGTTATGATGTTCAGTGCAAGAAAATGATGCATGTCCCAGACAACTTCAGAAATTGTATTCAAACCATGTACTTGTGGTGGTCATCTTGAGCCATCAACATATCTCTGTGTATCACAATCTACCTCGTCATGTGCTCCTGGAGTGTGGCTGCATCACTTGCCATGAAGCACCACAAGGCACTTTCTGCAAGGGTGATTCCACTTCCTTCCTACCTTCCCTTAAAACTCTCTCTGTAAATTATCTAGCCTCATCATAGAACTAATTAGGCAGTGAAATCCCCACTATTCCTAGCAGCAAGATATTCCAGGACTTGTCTGCTGTTATGAATTTTGGAAAGGCCAGGTTTTTCTACACAGGGCTGGCAGGTGCAAGGGTGGGCTGTGATGCTACTAGCAGCAGACACAGGAGGATGGGTAGGACAGGCCCACAGCATAGAGGTGCTGCCTCCATCACTTCCTCTGAGAAAGATGATGGTCATCAGCATTAACTATGGTGGGCACCGAGGCATGGAGTCAATGCTCAGAGACCATGTACAACCCCTGCAAGAAAATGGTCTCACCCTGGAGTGGCAAAAATCCTACAGGATCCTACAGGTGCTATCCAAAGTCTCTTGGAGTCTGGGATATCTCCTTTAGAAACAGAAGACAGACTGTGGCAGGAAGACAGACTGTGGCAGGAAGGAGAGAGCTGGGGGTAAAGGCAGAGTGATGCATGAAGGTCATTAGAGCTCTGAAAAGTTAATGGGACCCACATTGTTCAGGGGTGCTAAGGAGGTCTGGCTCCTTGTTGTTCACTTTCACTGAAGACAAACAATTCCCGATGATCATTTAAAAAGACTCTTGCTCTTGCCAGAGACATTTCTTTTGGCTCTCTAAAGGAGCATGGCCATTTGAATAGTTAATTTGGCATTCAGTGCACGATTCAGCGAGGAAGGAGGGAGAGGAAAAAATGGGCAGAATCGGGCACTTCCAAAAGCAGGTGAGCTGCCAAGGGAAACCAACCGCCTCATCGGCAGCCGACCAGCTTCAGTAGACTCCCAGCTGCTCCTTCCCAGCTCTTGCTGAAGATTTCTATCCCTCCCTGTCAAGTTAGTACTGAATCATCTGTGTTGCTATGTTGCATTCTGTTGTGTAGGAAACCTCTGGTGGGGAAAGCTATGAAGGGAAAGGGGGAAAAGATCGAATCATTTTCAAAGGGATTATTGGCTGTGCTTACAGGACTTAAAATCTTTGTCTTGAATGGACTAATACCAACAGATCTCAAAGAATATCTGTGCACAGGGACTCATAATCTGCTGAAGTACAGCTAGCAAGGGTCCCACAGGAATCTGTCCCAACCCGGTGCTAACCAACACCTTTACCAACATCTTATTGATCCAAGAAAAGTGAAAAATTATTGCTGGCGCCGTTAGTGAATGTGGCAGTCTCCAGCAAAGTGGTGAAAACCATCAGAAACAGGTCAGTTACACCCAAGCGATCTGGATTGGATCACTAGGGCAGCTCATTTAAGCAACCTACAGTTATAATGCAGCCAGATTCATTGGCCAATAATTGGGAAAAGTCGCACAAGATTGGAGAGAGCATCCTGGAAAGCAGCAGCCCAGACCAACCAGGGACTGTGGTGTTGGAACAGCTCTTCATCGCTCCGGGTGAGGGCTAGTGAAACCTTGGGAAGTGAAAGCGTGGTTCTCATGAATACAGCACTGGCATTTTCTCCAGCATTTCTGAGACCACTGCTAAAACACTGGGCCATGGTTGTGATGTCCACACTTGAGATGTTAAAAACCTAAACGGATTGATTTTTTGTCCCAGGGTGAACTTGTGGACTGAAATCTTTCCCTCTAAAGCTGCTGTGAGCCAAACAGGGGAAGTTTGGTGTGAAGATTGTTAGAGGAAATTCTTAGTTTTAACTGGGATTCCTGTAAAAGGGAGATGTTGTAACAACAGGGGATTTTCACGCAGAAACAACTAGGCATGAGGTAATTTTCCCTCAGTCAAGTAAAGGGTGACTACAAGTTCATTTGCTTCTAATTATATGGGGAAGGGAAAGTTAAAGCAGTTTGTGGAAGTCTTTACCCATGGACTGCACCCCCGATAGAAGAGAGTGAAAAAGAAAAAGGAAAAATCAACCAATGTGCAGGTCTATCACTTTGGCAATGGAAAGAGACCCACAGTATTAAGCTACAAGTCTAAGTTTTATCTCTTCCCTGGGGTTGAATAAAGGATTTTTAAGAAAACAGACATTGGGAGCTGGAATGAGGACAAGAAGCTGTGCCCAGTCTTGAAGAAATCATTGTGAGGTTACATGGAACCATCCTGGCACTTACTACATGTAAAAAGCCTTTAGTAAAGGTACCAGAGCAGTAATTCCCAAACTTTGTTTTTGGGATGAAGTCTGCCAACCCTCAAATTTTCTTGCAAACCACCACACACCCAATGAAGCTTAGGAAATGCAGACTTGGTAGCTCATATGTCTTGGGGCTTCATGTGTTTCGATGGCCCAGATGCAGCCCACTCACCACAGGCACACGGACCACCAGCAGTTCCTAAACCGCAGCTGACATCCTCCGGGATGGAGAGGATAGAAACGAGCCCGCTGAGGTCAACAGGAGTCTTTCCACTGACTTCAACAGGCTTTAGATCATGGCCTTCCCACGCTAGCCCAGAGGCATTACTACTGACAAAGCTTTAACATGGGATTGAAAACAGCATCAGCTGGTGCTAGGACAGATCCCAAAGTGTTTACATGATTTTTTTTCTTCCCTTTTTTTTTTTTTTTTTTTTTCAGGTGAATCCCTTTCTCTTCATTCAGCATCTCTGGAAATCTGTCGGTTGAGCTGGATAAGTACGTTTAGGCATTCAAAGAATTCTGTTGCTGGAGTTTGTCAATGCATCATTTTGCAAATATGGCTTCAATCTCCCATTGGGCTTTTTTTTCTTGCTGTGAAGGATTGCTCTGGATAACTTTATTCAGTTTTGCTCTCATGGATGGCTTGTAGGATTATATCTTTCTCAATTTCTGTGCTCAGGTGCTCAGAATTTTCTAAAATAAATATTGGAATAGCTTGGAAAGTTTTTCACTGCCATGTTTTCATTGTGCAAGAAAATGAAGGTGAAATCTTCCTTGCCACCCTTCCATGTAGCAGACCAAAGTGTTCCTCTTGTACCTGGAAAAAGCAAAATACCAGGGAGTCAGTTTGATGCTTCCAGGTGGAATCCTTTATCTTGGAAGTCACTAAGTGGAATAGTCCATTAGCAGAACAATAACTGCTGTGCCTTCTGCTATTCCTCCTGCCATTGCTGTTGCAGGCATGATAAAACTCAGCATATGCATTCAAAATGCATGGTAGTTTTCTCTTATGAAAAAAAACCATATTTTTGAGTAGTAAAAGAATACGAACAATACTGTTAACAGGAAAAATGCTAATAATAGGAAAGTTGTTAATTTTTAGTTTTTACTATAAATAATTCTATTTTGCAAATAATGCATATTTCTGCTAACATAATCAATAATCCTTAGGTCAATATTTCCAAAATCTCTCTCTCTCTTTTTTTTTCTTTGGTCAGAATTTCCAGTTATTAGGCAATATGGAAGGAAATAATTTTATTTTCTTAGTCAGCATAAAACAAATTTCAAAATGCCAAAATCCTGAAATTTTTCCAGTTTTGCCTCCTCACCCCAGCACCCACTGTTGTGCCAACACAACATGATAAACAGGATTTACACAGTCTGACTCACAGTGAATAAATGAACTAGTGTAAGCAAGACAGAAGTGCTGAGATCTGGGCTTTGCTGATAGATTAGTGAGTATGAGGAGATTACCTGGGAGGCATTTGATTTTTTCCTAATGGTTGCTTTACACTACTTTCCCTTTATATCTTGTATTCACACCTTCTAATGAGGTATTAATGAGCTGTTGGTGGTTTCTTTAATTTCGGGCAAGACCATTAAGGGAAAGTGAAGTCTTTACTAGGTTCCAAATTCTTAATAAAAAAGAAGTGATGCATTATTAGATAAGTCAAGTTTGAAAGCTTGGAGTAGTGACTCCATTGGCTTTAGGGATGTTATGCAATTGCAGACTGTTGAGTTGTTGTTTGGTGTTAAGAAGAGAGGCCCTGGATTTCCTGCGCCAGGTTTCACTTGTGAAGCAACCTGGTTTGTCTTTGGGCAGCTTGGTACAAAAATGCCACTTTCCCTGTAACTTGACTTGACCTGTCATGAGCAAGGATATGTTTGGGTAATTGGATATTATAAGCTGGATATTACTTAAAAGTTGGACTTGCTTTGAGTATGAGAATTATGGCCAGAAGACCTCTAGAAATCCCATGAATCCTTTCCAACCTTAAATATTCCATGATTATAAGCAGCAATGTCTGTATGGAGCAATATAGTCCCCTTTCCCTGGAAAAGGAAAGGAAAGGAAAGGAAAGGAAAGGAAAGGAAAGGAAAGGAAAGGAAAGGAAAGGAAAGGAAAGGAAAGGAAAGGAAAGGAAAGGAAAGGAAAGGAAAGGAAAGGAAAGGAAAGGAAAGGAAAGGAAAGGAAAGGAAAAGGAAAGGGAAAAGGAAAGGGAAAAGGAAAGGGAAAAGGAAAAGGAAAAGGAAAAGGAAGAAAGGAAGAAAGGAAGAAAGGAAGAAGGAAAGAAGGAAAGAAAGAGAGAAAGGGAGGAAGGGAGGTTTGTATGACTGGATTTTACAGTAAAGACCTTCTTCATGGTCTTGGAGTAGGGTCTCTTAAGATCTCTTGCCTGGACTGTGAATAATAACAACATCTTTAAACACATTAAAAAGTCTAACCAATATGAAGTTCTTTACAGAATGCGATCACTACCATTCCCTTTTATTTTATATTTGTAGTGAGTTCCTAAGAAAATTTATAGCTTGAATGTACAGCTTTTGAGCCCTTGAGAAAGAAAGTATGGATACGCTTTGTCCAAACTTAATCTTGTAAGGCAAAAAGTGAGGTCACTTAGACCTTAGCCTCTGCTACATGTACTCATGTATAATCAGGCTTTAAATAATTGTGCAACAGAGATATTCACTGGCAAGCAGTGTTTTTCTCTGGATTTGAACCCTTCACTTTGACGGCAAGAGCATCGGTCTTCAACAGCCTGGAAGAAAGCCTACCATGATATAGAGCTGTCCAAGCTTGATAACCTTTTTCACATCTCTGCCTCTGTAAAACCGGGTGACAGACTTCTTGTGAATGGCGTAAAACTGTTCTTTTTCCTATTTCTCTGCATCAGTCATGGAGCCAAGCAGCTGGGATACAGAAAGATGATTCAATCACAGATGAACTGCTATAGTCATTTAAATATGAAATTTCTATTTGTTTTATCGGTAAGTATAGGATAAGTTTATAGGATTGGTGGAGGGGAACACAGAGACAAAATAGATCTAAGCTACAGAAATCAAATATAAAGCACAAAAAAGGGGAAAAAAAAGCAGCCTTGAGGAGCCACAGAGAAAAGGTGTGGTATCCAACATCTATAAAAATGTGGTTTTCCAGTGTAGGCAGCTAAATATAAAAACTCTACAGAGAACTATAAATTCCTAATAAATATGATTGAACTACTGGAGAAAATCAGGCAGGCTCAGCTCAAGAAAACAGAAGCAAAGCTGAGAGCAAGCTGGGGCCAGGGACACTTCTATTTATGATGTGTATTTTACGTTACTCCGGAACTGGAGGATTTGAGAGCTGGTTCAGGATCTGGTGAGCGCTGTTTGAGGGCATGGGCCCCAGGGAGCTGTGAAAGAAGGTTTCTCTATAGCACTGAGAGGGATTGGTGTTGAAGGCACATCTCTCCGAGGACATCCCATGGGTACCAGGCTACGGAGGGACGCACACCAGCCACCTTTCTTCTCCAATGCTATGTGGAATCCAGTGCTATGTGGAATAACTATTTGAAGCTGACCTGGAGCAGCTGAAGGTGGTGACAGTTCATCAGGGCTGGTCAGTGAGCGTTGGACATGTAAGCTACTCTCTGGCTCTCCCAGCTTAGGTTTCAGCAGTTCGACAGTTGTCTGTTGTCTGCTTATTTCAGTGCTCCTGGACTTCATGTTAAAGGAGCTAGCAGCACAGCAGATGGACAGAGATCTCTATTTCAGCCATTGACAAATCATGTGAGCCCAGATCCACAATTTTCCCAGGCTGTATCTTCCTCTGCTATCACTATGATTTTTACCATGTTGAAGAGGTACTAATAGTTATTTGCAAAACAAGACCAAGTTGTGAAGGGCAGGCTGATTCCACACTTCAGTGGAGAATGCCAAAAGCAGCACAGATAATTGTCTCTGCAGAGAGGCTGGAGGCAGTAAACAGCTTCACAGCAGACTGGCATGAAAAATGAGAGCTAGAATTAACATGGCCTTTGCTTTACCTGAATACTACCACAGGCGTCCAAGGCAGCTGTGTAGGCTTGTGTTAAAGTACATAGTAAATAGAAGGGATGGCAATGGGTGGAGGAATGGCTGTATTCTTTTTTTTTTTTCACCCATGAAGCTTCAAAACACTTAAGCCAATAAAAACAAAGCCGGGAATATGCATGGTTGGAAAGTCTAAGCAGTTGGAGAGAGAGTGCAGCCAAGGCACTTAGGGCAACCTCTGCCCCTTTCCGCTTCCATAAGAGTGTCTATAGGAAGTCTATATCCAATGCATATAGCAGGAAAGCTACAGCTTGTTTGGGGTGGGTAATAGCAAGATTCCTGCTTGGGCTTTGGGATCCTCCTAGTGTGGCTCACCCCTTCAGATCAGCTCAGATTTGGCCTGACCTCTGGGAATAGAATTGAAAAGCTTCAAAATTTCTCCTGGCTCGATTTTCTTTTGGACAACTCTTGTTCCTGCCAATTGCTCAACAAACCATTCCTTGTCTTTCCTGAGTAGGATAGCTGTGTGGGAACAGCACAGTTTTATTTGGTAGGAAATGCCATGATTCCAAAATCTGGTTTACTTCGGAAGTGGAAGAACACAGAAGCAAACACAAAACCATTTTGTGCCCCAAGTTTTCTGCAAATCTCAATGAAAATGATGCGGTTTTCTGAAAATTGAGCAATTTCATCCTTCCTGTAACCTTTCAAAATTTGCTAAGAACATTTTAAAAGTTTTCAAACAGAAGCTAATGCACAACATGTCAACAAGGTCTTTTTTTTTTTTTTGCTGATTTTTAAAATCTGCAAATAAAATGCTCTCAGAACGAACAAATACCCAGGACTAGCTTTGACATTTAAAAAAAGAGTGTCAAATCTTTTTTTAAAACTTCTCATTTTAGCTACTCTATCAAACTGATTTTTGTCAGCTAAAAGTTCTTCAAGAAAATAAGCAGTGCCTTTATGAGGCTTGTGGATCATCTTTGAGTACAGAGTGAGCATAGTTTATTTAAGTGTTGCAGCTTAGAGCCTCCTGAAATGCTTTAGAGGACATGGTCAATATATGCAGGATAGCCACCTTGGAGCAGCATTTCTCGGGTTGTGTGCGAAACACAGCAATACTTCACAAGGGCAAAGTAGACAGAGCAGAGCAGGCTCTTCTGCATAGCAGAGATCGCTGGGGGTGTTTAAGGAAGGATGGAGGATGGAAAGGTGGTTTGGCATCTGCGGGATAAAGTTTGGCCTCTTGCTTTGCCAGGCCAGTGATTCAATGTCTTAACAAACGTATTGCCACCCACCAAGCGGAAATCACAGCCGGGCAGCATTGCCTAATGGATAAAGCACTGCACTAGGACTCTCATGTCTTAAATGCTGCTCCTAACTCTGCCCTGGATCTCACTATGATGCTGGATGAGTCTTGTTGGTCGGCAAGTCTCCATTTTCTCTGTATTGGTCTCTTCTGTTAAAAGTAACGCTCTCCCTCGGTTTTCACAATGCCTCAACTGTTTTTTCCCTCCCTCTTGACTCTGCCTTGCCTGATCCACGGGTAGGATTTTAGGATGCAAACAAAGTTTTTCTTCAGTGAAGGCTGCCAAAACTACTTTTACTACCCTCATGGAGACATTGAACTGCAAGGCTGAACCTTCTCAGCCCCATCTCCCATGTCAGTTATCTCTGCTGATGAGGCTGCCTGCAAGACCTGGGTGAGAAACGCTGGCTCCTTCTCCCATCCCCTTCTGAAATCACAACCAGTAAACGAGGATGAAGCAGGGAGCTGTGATTAACAGGGGCTTCCATCTGCCAAGAATTCATTAAAGAAATAATAATCATTAGCTTCCCAACCTACGGCTGCCTGGGCTTTGCGCAAACATGACTAGTATGGAAGAAAGGAAGGGGACGGTGCAGTGAGTTTGTCACGTACATGCCCCCAGTTTTGTAGGGCAGCTTTGTTGGTGGGGAGGAGACCAGGCTGCGTCCTCCTGAGGACAGCTGCCCGCATGCACTCACCAAGATCTGATGCCATGTGCCCCAGCCACCACGGGAGTGAAGTTTTGTCCTTGTTTGACACCAAGGTAGTAAGGGCAGTGAGTGCCATGGAGGAGCAGAAGTCTGATGGACTCTGGTGATTCCCAAAGCAAGGATCTCCGTACCACCACCCAGGAGTCACACCAACTGGAAGTCTGCTTCTCCACAAGCTCAGTGTTTAAAAGATGTTTAGCACACCTGGATGCCCCTAGGCCTGCAGTCAGGCTTGCAAATATAGTGAGACTTCCTATCAATATCTTTTTTTTTTCCTAAATATATTTTTTAAACTTAAAATGAAATTATTCATTCATTTTTCCAGCAGGGAAAGACAAAAAGTCCTGTTGCAGCTGGCCCTGCTTGCTGCAAAGCAGTTCTTGGTACTGTACAGGGATGCTTATAGATGTCTACTTGGAAACTCCCAGCTGGTGCAGTCAGGACAGTGGGAGTGGATGGGGCTGGGGCAGCGATGGGCTGAGCTTGCTGGAGTCTGGCCAAGATGGGAGAGAAATTTCATCTGTAAAAGGAGGAGGGACCTTGGTGACACTCAGGACATGGTGGAGAATAAGCCCTGGACAATTTGGTTAGGGATGTTATACGTGTAGGAGAGACCATATCGATAGTGGGTTTTAGCCATTTTGTTCCCCATTCAAATCCTGGTGTGATCACCAGATCTAATTAACAGCTGGGGATTATGCTGGTTTCCTGCAGATTATTGTAACTCTTTTTAAATGTATATTAATATTTGTGGCATTTATTTATCATGGACACATCAGAGAACAGAGGATGCCTGGAGATATAGCAAAAGAAAAGGGAATGTCTTGGCCATAGGTGGGAATGGCTCTGCAGAAATGGTGTTCACAGCCCTATTTCTCTGCTAACTGTGGAGAACGGACCTAGTTCACTTAGCAAAATACATACCCTCACATGATGGAGTATATGTTGATTCTTGTATCTATGCAGCTGACTTGCTAAGTGACCCAAGGTGCCTGTACATGCCAAACATCTGGCCCAGAAAGGACAAAGCGCACATCAGTGACTCTTTGGTTACAGACACAGGGACAAGCTGTCTCTTCTTTGGCCTCTCCAACCACAAGCAAGGAGCTCTCAGGAAAGGTGACCATGAAGCAAGAGGCTTGCAGTCCAAATGACTCTCCCAGCATGCCAAATTCAGTCTGTGCGCTGTAGAGAGGACCTGCTGGGTTTGCACAATCTACTATCAACAGAGGAAAGGTGACAGGATACGGGCTTGGAGTTGATGAAATGAAGGGGGAGGCTGTGGAAGCTGCAAGCATCAGCAGTTGGCAGCTGGTCCGTGCAGAGACAGGACCTGGCTCTGAGCTGGCAGTGATCTTTTCAGGCTGGAGTGAATTTAAATACCAACACACAGCTGCTGTTTTTCTTGTGTGGGCCAAGAATGGGGTTGACAGGTGGGGGGGGTCAAAGGAAGGTGGATGCAAGCAGGCACATCACCATTGGTTCATTTCCATTGCAAACTAAGATCATTTCTGAGAGCCTGTGGAAATCCTATTTCCCTGATTAGGTATAGCGCCGATGTAGAGGGCAACAGCTGACATTTGTAGCATTGGTCATTGGTATTTGCAGTGTTGATCAGACTGCTGCTCCACTTTGAGCAGGAGAGATAAGCCCCAATTCAAAGAACATTGCAGGGTTCACGGCATGGATGGTATCTCTGTCTTTCTTTCTCCTCTATTCTCTTCCTTACTGCCTCTCCTGTTTGTCCTCTGTCCATCTTTCTCTGTTTTTCTTGATGCTATTTTGATCCATTTCCATCACTTGGCCACTGTGGGTGATTCAGTGCAGAATTTGGAAGGTGCCTCAGCCATGCAGATCACTTAGCTGGAAACACAGACCCATACATTACACACTCAAAAGCTGAGCACTGATCTCATGCTGTATGCACAAGCTGGAACAGGACTAGAGAAGTGTCAGGAATGGGTCAAGAAATAACTTGAAGATTTACAACCAGATCTACATTTTAGGGTGAAATCAGAGGTCATTTGGGTCCCTTCACCACCTGTGAAGGCTATTGCAGGAAGTGCAGCTGAGAGTTTGGGCTTGGTCACTGCTAAGGGCTTGCACAATTTGTAGTCCAGTACTAATGTACTCAGTCTCAGGAACTGACCTAATATTCAATGAAATGAGCCATTTTTGTAGGAGTGGAGCCTTGTTGTTTAGTTTTTGATAAAGCAAGAAGTCCAGGTATGGCAGTATAGGCATAGTACAAGACAGAACACACTAGGCATTGACTTTTGAAGGCCAGACATGCTTTAAGTTTTACATACACCACTTTATTTTTAACTGTCTAAGTCTTTGTTGATCAGGATTGGACTACAGGTATAAAATATTGGTGCAGTGCTCAATTAGCCATCAATTAGTGTAAGGGTCAGGGCTCTTAGACTGCAAATTCCGTGTCAGAAGATCAAGGGAAAGACCTCTACTGCCAAATCTCGTGAGGAAAAGAAAAAATCCTTTATGTCCAAGCTGAACATCCCAAAACACAACTTCTGCACATTCTGCGCTTTTCCAGATGAGCAGAAATAAGCCTTTCTCATAAACTTATTGAAAATATAGTAAGTGGTGCTGATACAGCCTGAAAGCAGAGGGAGAAACAGGGACAGAGTTGATGCTGATGCTGAGCTGGAGGCTACAGAAGGGTTAGGAAGGAGGGTCTTGAGAAAAATAAATTGGATGAAACAATTGATGTAACAGAAAAAGAAGTACCAGGAAAAAGATGCAAAGAGATTGGCTAGGGGAATGACCCTGTAAGCAGCAGCAGGGAAATTTTGTAGGGGTCAAAGCAAGGGAGAAGGATGCAGTAATAATAGATATCTGAGATGATGAAAGTTTTGGAAACCTTCTATTAATTTCCATACTAAATTTATTCCCAGTTAGTTTATACTCACTTGTTCCAATACTGTCCTTTAACTTAAATAGTTCTTCTCCCTCTGTGGTTTTAACCTCCCAATGTATTTATAGAGAGTAATGCATCTTTTGTTTTTATCAAGGCTAAACAAACCAAGCTCCATATCTCCTCACATTTGATTGACATTCTGTCCACCTGATCACTTCAGGAGCCCTTTTCTATATCTGTTCTAGTTCAAATTCACCTTTTATTTTGCACACGGGAGACTAAAGCAGTTCTTGGTATGCCAAGGAAGATTTTGTCCCATGCTCTTAACACTTAGTTAAGTTAGTTAACACTAACTGCAACACAAATAGATTTCATACTGCATAGAGTTGTTGCATTCTACTTTTCCACAGTTGCATCATACTAATAGTGCCTAATCATACTATGATGAACACATGCATCCACATCTTTCTCCTGCAACTTTGTTGTGTCCAAAGGATGAGCCCCCAGCTTAAAATAGCTATTCTTGTTATTAGTCTCTAGGTGCTTGACTTTGCACTATTAAATTTCATTCTATTTCTATTACTCCTGTGCTTAAGGTCATCCATTTTTTTCTTGTTTATTTATGTGAAGGGCCATGTAAATATGCAGGTTGATAGGCTGAACAGCTTTTAAAGATCATGCCTCTGGATTATGGGATAGCCTTGTTGTATCTCAGGCCCTCCATATAGGGCAAAGTTGGAGGAGAGCAAAGATCAGATAGGCAGCATGATTTTCCTCACCTTCTTTGGAAACATCTGGCATTAGCTGATAGAGGGTAAAAGAAGACAGGTGAATGGCCTTTTTCATCAAAGTAACTGTTCTGCTCCAAACTCAAATATAATCAGGGCAGAACAAATTTAGGAAGCACTATGTTGGCCACCCAATAAGGGCAGTATTATGACACAGCCTCAGTGGAAAGTATACATTTTATATCCAGGACCCAAACTTAGCACATCTTCAGAAAGAGATCAGTTCTACATCTATCTTTCCTGATAAACATGGACTAAGCATAGAGCCAAACACCCAGAAATCTTATCCTTTTCAACCTTGTTCTTCATCTCATTTCAATGTTCTCCATTATTTTACTGTTCCCAAGTTTCTTTAGATAAAGAAATCCACTGTTCTCCTTCTTTGCCATTTTGCCTGTCTCTAGGACTCTGAGGGGACATTCACACTGTAGTTTGAGGTCATCCTGTCCCCAGGGCCTGGTTTAGGATCCCATCTGAGATGTCTGCCACATAGAAAAATGGGACAGTAGGAGATAGAGGTCCCTCTATAGTGGAGGAAATTATGTTCCAGACATACTGGACCAAGTTTGCAATCAAGAGTCCCATGAGAGTGTGTTAAAGCCAGGCCCTGTGGTATTTCTGCAGGCAGGCAATGCAAGAGGCCAAGCTGTTGCCCACGGGATGTCCTGGGGAGGCTCAACTGTGAGAAGGAGTCAACTCAAGAAGAGCTCTGGAGGGGAGCAAACACCTCTCCATAGAGCCAGTGTGAAGAAGTATTTTCTAATGTCCATACTCCATCTTTTGTAAACTGTCTTACATCCATTGGATCAATTAGTTCCTTAGTTCCTTAAAACCTTAGTTCTAAGAACCTTAGTCTCATGATGCACCGGCACCTAATGGGAAATTACTACCACACACCTGCAAGGCCAGCTACATTTCCGATGTGGCACAGGATTGTTTGGTATGACCTTTCAGGATGGAAAAAAAAAACCCTCCATCCAGCCACATTTCTGACAGACTGTGTGAGAAACAAGTCAATGGAGGTGGGAGAAGCTGCTGGCAATTTTCATCTCCACAGCTTTCCACTCAAATGTTCTGCAGCTGAGCTAATATTCAGCAAAGCCCTTCGATGGATACAGAAATCATTTGCACTTTTGATGGGAAGGCGGAGATGGAAAAGAGGAGGCCAATGCTATTCTATTCTTTCTTTCTTTCCTGCTGTTGCTCTTCGGTGCTTAAAAAGGGGAGTGAAATCTAGGGATTCCTGCTTTTAAATCCTAGCTCCATCCAGGCATAGTTTGATCTTGTGAAAACTACTTAGTTTCTCTCTGTGCTTATGCTACCCTCAAAGAAAAAGAAACCGACAAAACGAAACCTAAAAGAGAGGCTTGATAAGTTCTGTTTTCTCATCCAGATAGGGATACACAGATGAAATAATTCCATCAGAGAATTTCTACTCCTTCCACACTGAAAATGTTTCACAGTAATGAACAATTGGACAAGTTACACTGGGATAGGACTGAAACACTGGGATAGGATTTTCCACTTGATCTCCTTCCAGCTCACCTCATGTCTGGTCAGGTGCCAGAGCTTCCAAAATCCTGTGAAGTTTCACAGGGCTCTTTAGACTGACCTAAAGCTTGGGGAAGCCAAAGTTTCCAGTCTCCACACCATAACGCTGTGATCCTGGAGCCTCTCAAGAGCACTGGACTCCCTGGAGCATCCGGGCTTTTATTTTAACATGAGGTACCTGAGGTTTTCCCACTGGAGATCTCAGAGCTGTTAGATTTCTAGCCCTAGGGACATTCCATTTCATTTATCTACCAAAATTCCAAAGTGAAAGTAACCCAAAGCAAACCAAAAGTCAAATTAAAATGTTTTGATTTTTTTTTTACTGAAATATTTTCAGAATGTCTTTGCTAAGGAAAATGTTGAAATGCTCATTTTTCATTTAAAATTGGGACAAAAGTTTTTAAAATAAAAATGTAGGAATTTCCTGATGATTGGAAATTTGGAGTTCTGTTCCCTGCTTTGGGATGCTGTTACTATGCAGGTCCTTAGTCAGTTGGCACATGAATTAGGGTAACGCCAGTAAGTTCTAATCGAAAATGAGGGTAAAGTGTTAGATCTGAACATGCACAGTGATGGACAGCCTTTTCCCTAATGAGATTATGATATATTAACAGTCTGGGAGCCTGCAGTGCTGCTGGGAAATAAAATATGTACATGTATATATATATATATATACACACACATATATACATACACATATATAAGTACACACAAATATATATACTTACAGTTTCCAGGATTTGCCTCATTACATGTACATCTGTACCAACCAAGCAACAAGAGATATTTGTATAACACAGGTAAGTAATGATCGAGGCACTGAAGATCTGGTTCTGATCTCCTGATTTAAGTGAGTATAAGCAAAAGCAGATTGATGTTAATAGGTGCAGAGTAATTTAAGAAGGCAAAGTTTCCTGGGAGCTCTTGAAAGATGCAGATGGGCCTTAACAATTTTACGCTGAATGAGTCCTTGTTGCCCCACCTGGGGGTAAGCTTAAGGTTTGACCTTCTGTCCCTCTCCAATCAATCCATGTCTAGGGATTATGATATTGCTACTGTTCTGGGCTAAATACTTGCTGTTTATGCGAGGCAGGACACACAGCCTTTTGGGGCCTTTTCGCACCAAAAAATGCCGAGTTTGTTTCCCACCAACTTATCCAGTGGAGAGGGATGAATGTTTGTTAAAACTGTTGCACATAGAGCTGGGGTCCTGACCTGGCCTTTGGATGAAGCCTTAAATATCAGTAAACTGAGGACTTCCAGGAATTTCCCAACCAGCATGTGTGAAATTTCAGCTCATTCCCCCTCTGAGAGCAACCCTGTGGAGTTACAGGTGAAGTAGTGACGGTCTCAAGATAAGGCTCTGTTGCTCTTTTCTGCTGTTTTCTTAGAAGACAGATGTTGATTTATTATTAAACATCGACTTCAGTTTTTGCCAGGTTCTTTTCAACCACAAGATTTGCCACGTTCTCTTTGGTTTTGGTTTCTTCCCATCCAGATCCTCCCTCCCTCCCTCCTCGCCTTCCCTCCTCTCCTCTCCTCGCCTCGCCTCGCCTCTCCTTGCCTCGCCTCGCCTCTCCTTGCCTCGCCTCTCTCCTCTCCTCTCTCCTCTCCTCTTCTTTTTTCTCTTCTCTTCTTTTTTTCTCTTCTCTTCTCTCCTTTCCTTTCCTTTCCCTTTCCTCTCCTCTCCTCTCCTCTGCTCCCCTTTCCTTTCCTTTCCTTTCCTTTCCTTTCCTTTCCTTTCCTTTCCTTTCCTTTCCTTTCCTTTCCTTTCCTTTCCTTTCCTTTCCTTTCCTTTCCTTTCCTTTCCTTTCCTTTCCTTTCCTTTCCTTTCCTTTCCTTTCCTTTCCTTTCCTTTCCTTTCCTTTCCTTTCCTTTCCTTTCCTGTCACTCCTCCTTGCTCCTCTCTCATTTCCTCTCCCAAAACAGAAGGGGAATTTAAATTGCAACCGGTCGCAGATGTAAAGCCGGCAAGAGCTTGCTCCAAAGACACTCGCTTTTATTGGGTTCATCCAGAGGTCAAAGAGGTTGGCTGCGGGACAAGATGGAGTGAAAGACCTACTCGAGCCTACTGTGTCATCATCAGCCCACTTGGCCGTGAGCGGGATGTGACAGGAGAGGTGGGGGAATGTGAGCGGCGCTCACAGATGGCCGGCACAATGGAGAGGCAGAGCCTTGGCTTGGGCTGCGGTGCCTTTGGGGTGGCCGTGGGGAGCGGCCAGGCTGGTGAGGGGACAGGGAGGGCAGCCAGGGAGGAGGAAGGCGGGGACGTGGAGGAGATGCTGGGCAGCTGCTCTGCACGCGCTCAGCGGCCGCGGCTGCACGAGAGGGACGCGAGGAGAAGGCCAGGCTGCTGGGTGTGCTGCTCACACTGCGGGCCTGGTTCAGGGATCTGGGGCACAGGGGAAGGCACCAAGGTCCTCCTTGGCCCCTGAGGTGATGTAGTGGAGGGGAAAGCTGCAGGAGCGAGGGGCTACGATCCCACCGCCTCCCTGTGCAGCTGTGAGCAATTCCCTTGGCTGCTCCTACAGATGGACCTGACTGCGCCACAGCTCTATGAGCAATAGGTCAAAGGGACCTAGTGCTGCAACCTCTCCAGCTTTCATCAGCTCCCCCATGGATGGAAGAGGCAGGTGTCACAGCGAAAGCTCAGCACGAGCCTCATTGCATCTCTGAGGAGTTGGTAATGTAGAGATAATTTGGTGGGAACCAGCTGCTCAGCTAGGGCTTGTAAGCTCTCAAAAAGCAGTCATGAAAACCAAACATCTGGTCACAAAGCCACATTAAAAAAAAATAAATAAATAAAAAATAAAAAGATGATGCAGGTCCCCCACCAGGGCCACCTCCTGGCACCAAAAGAGAAAAGGCAGCAAGAGGGATGGGAGGAGGACTTCCACTGCTCAGTGACTACAGGAATATCGGTGCCTTTGGGAAGAGGTGCTTACAGGGATCCTGGGAGTTCAGGGGAAACACACCATCGTCTAGGAAAAAAAAAAAAACTGCAAAAAGCCTTTAACAGCCTTTAACCTCTCTTGATCCAGAAGACTCCCCATATGAGGCCAGTGGGTAAAAAAAGGACCGGTGTGAGGAAGTGGTGATGGCCACAAGAAAGTGCAGGGAGAGCAGAGCAGACTGGAGCAAAAGAGCCGCAGAGTAAGAAAGTTAGAAGTCATAAAGAGTAAGAGGCAGGACAAAATGACTCAGAGAACGAGTGACTCTATGCCAGTGCTGGCACACAAATAACGAATGAATAAAGGCCATAACTGGAGTCTGCTGTAAAGTAGAGGTTATTAGGCTATAAATCTTGTGGAGAGACCCTCAGGTTGTCCTATAAAACTTGTGGTAAAAGCCAGTGAATGCTCTCTGATCACGGCGCTTGTCACTCTGTCACCTCTTAAATTCAGAAAACATCCTAAGCTGTCTGCCCAGGCTGAAAAAAACTTTGCAATCCAAAAACACTTTCTCTTTCACTGCAGCCTGGGAACACAAAGCACTGCCTTGCTCTGGGGTGCTTGTGCCTGTGCTTCCCCTTCGGGAAATTAAGAGATCAGAAAAGATCTGCTACCATTAGATAGATCTCAGCAAGGTTCGATGTCATCAAACCATCTCCGCAGACCCCAGGTGACTCCAAAATGAGTTGCTCTGCCCAAATTAATTTTGAATAACTCAGGTGTCACAGTTTCCTTTGAAGATGCAGTCCTACAAGCGAACTACTTAGTTTGGAAATCCTCACCTTCATAATCACATTTTTCCTTACCTCAGTTTCATCCCATTACTCCCTGCTCTCACATCCAATAACACCCTCATCTCTTTGGGTTCTTCAGCCTCCTCACTTACAAAAAAAAAAAGCTATCCAACTCCAGAACGGTGGAGGTTGGCAGGGACCTCTAGAGATCACCCAGTCCAACCCCCTGCTCCAGGAGGGACATCCATAGCATGGGGCACAGGGTGGCATCCAGGCGGGTTTGGACATCTCCAGAGAAGGAGACTCACATTGAGGGCACATTGCTGACTCATGTTTAGCTTGTCGTCAACCAGGACTCCCAAACCCCTCTCTGCAGAGCTGCTTTCCAGTAGGTCAATCCCTAGTCTGTCCTGGTGCCTGGGGTTATTCCTCCCCAGGTGCAGGACCCTGCACTTGTTCTTGTTGAACCTCATGAGGTTCTTCTCTGCCCAACTCTCCATCCTGTCTAGGGCCCTCTAAATGGTAGCACAGCCCTCAGGAGTGTCGGCCACTCCTCTCAATTTGGTGTCATCTGCAAACTTGCTGAGGGTGCGCTCTGTGACCTCATCCTAGTCACTGATGAACAAGTTGAACAGCACTGGGCTCAGTTATCTGTGAAGTTATCTGTGGCATACAAGAGTCTATGACATGCATGATATAAGACTCAATTACTCAAGTGTCCATAGAGATCTCTGGGGTAAGGATACTGGCTTTCTCTGTGCTTCTGCAGCACTGAGATATTTGTCCTAGATAAGATCACCAGATAAGCAACAAATGATTTATTAGAACTGGCTGGGACTTTTTTTTTTTCTTCATTTAAAGTAAAATGGCATTAACAGTTCAAATAGCATTCACAGTTTAAAAAAGGAAAAGCTTACACAATTATCAAAGGCTATACACTATTTTGCTAGCTGAAGAGCTGTTTGGAATTTTCCAGTTAAGAAAAATAAATCAAAATGTGCCTTTTTTTCCCTGTCCCTGAAATTCTAGCAACATCACTTCTGTAAGATTTTTATCTGTACTGCTTTTCTCAATTCATTCTCATTCTATTCCAGTTTTTAATGATAGTTTCAATTCTATTCTGAATATAGTCTATAGAGCACAAAGCCATGATGCCCAGGTTTGGTGACCTACTAGTCTCCTACTAGAGTCTACTCTCTAGTCTCTAAACTAGACTCTAGACTAGAGTCTAGTCTCTAGTCTCCTACTAGAGGTCCAAAGAGTTGAGATACTCCTGTTAGGAGTCTCTGTGTCTGCAGACCTCCATCAGGACTTAGCTTTTCAGAATTTTACAAAATAATTATCTCAGATTCCCAGAAAGCAGTGAGCATGAGAGACAAAGTTAGCAATTGAAGAGGCTAAACAGAGCCAGAGGTATAATGCTTTCCATAGGATATATCATTTCAAGGAAGATGTTTACATGACATAAAGTACACATGGTGGAGGTCAGTTAATGCTATTCATTTTGGGAAACAGACATGCAAGACAGGTAAATGTGAATCCTTAGGAAAACTTGATGATCAAAAGCCACTAAGAAAACAGGTTTCTATCTGCACAAAAACATGAGGGGAAAGGGGACTTCAGTTTAACTAAAAGTGTGATTGAAAGATGGATTGTGGAATCTTTCATCAATCACCAAAACAAACAAAACTAATGTACATTAAGGCTAGTGTAAAGCTGAATAACAATCTCTTCACTGGGATTTCATGGATCTTGGGTAAGCCACTTGAAAAATGAATTTGGGTGTTTTTGCCTAATTGTTTTCCATGTATACAAGCCATGCATGAGGCAGGGGAGGAGAGAAGATGGGGTTTTCGAGCAGAAAAAAAGACGAAGAGAATGATCTGTACCAGATGCTGCGAAAGAAAGTGCAAAAACCTTTCAGCAGGAAGCAATAATGTCAAATCAGTGAGACAGATGTATGTAGGGAAAACAGTCCCACTGTTCCCTGAATCCATACATGGGCATTTGAGTTGAGCAGAGGGCCACGTATTTTGTGGAGATGGCCCTTTGGCACACGTGTTGTTAGAGGGTCACCAAATTTTTTTTTCTGAAGTATTTTTTTTTCCTAAATCAGGGGAATTGAGGAATATAAAGGTGACTGAGCCTGCATGTTGGGGAAATTGATGTTGGAATGTCAACAGGTGCCAGCAGAGGCACTCCAGGTTTTCAGTGAGGATATCAAACCTTATTCTCTACAGCAGCACAAACACCTTGATGCAGAAAAGGGTTTAGCCAGAAACCGCCTCCTTGGAAAACAGAGGGACATGTTCCTAAGTGCTCATCCTGCCTCTGCAAAAGATGAACATTATTTTCACTCTAGAGCAGAGTTAATTGCTCTACAGAAAAGGGAGTTAATTGCCAAGCATTATGGCAGAGCCACCAATAGCCAAGGCTCTGGTACCTCCAAATTCACCTCTCTCTTGCTTTGTTTGAATATTCTCCTTTCAGTTTGTGATCTTTTTCGTTTGTTTGTTTGGCTGGATTAGGCCACTATCAGTCTGGATGCCTGTCCAACCTCTAGTTTTCCTATTCTCTGCTACCCAGCATTCACCCACCATCCATTCCCTGACTCGTTCTTTCGCTGTGAAATGTGTGGTTAGTCTTAAATGCCCAGTGGAGTTGGCTTTGAGGAAACTTTTGAAAGAGCATATAGATCTTGCATAATCAAGAGGACAAGGAGATAATTTCAGATATTGTTATCAGCACTGGGGAGGTCTAGAAATGGTATAAGAATTAAAAAAGAACAGCCAGGGTAGTAGGCCATAGAGCAAATATCACTTCCCCATGTTCAGCCTTACATGATCTTCTAGACAAAGATGATGCAAAAAGTATCTCTTTCTGGAGAAAGCCATAAAAAACAGAGCATTGCTGAAGGTGAAGAACCATAGATGGTCCTGATAGGGGTACTTGAGACTTCTCATTCTGTTTTCTGATACTCAGCTAGATTTCCTAAGATTTCAGTCTGTTGACACAAAAGACAAAGTGGTGAAAGACTCTCATAATGATCATTCCTTCCTGGGACAGATCATGCTTTGGCCACAGAAGGAAAAAATCTTGGGCTCCAAAGCCTCAGATATCTCCCTTGACTCTAAGCTCAGATGCAAACAGCATACTCAGAACACAATAAAAACACAGAAATCACCCTGACTGCATTGCCCCATCTGATGTGCAGTCTAGCTTCTTAACATTACTCTGCTTTTATGTTGCCTTATCCTTGACTAAACCATTTAACCAGTTTTCCCATTTCTGGCTTTTTGGTGCACTCATTCCTTCGCTTTCTCCAGCAGTGACTCCTCCCATCTGATACCCCAATAGTCATTCTAGGCTGGAGTTTTAAAAGACATTTCCACAAATGCAAACAGGCTTATATTTATGGATACACGTACAGGTATATCTCTATAGGTAGGGGTATGCACAGATGATTTTACAGACAAACTCATCTACCATCATGATTAAAGTCATCTTGATGTTAACTTCTGACTCTCCAATTTCTCTCTCTCTTATGCCATATTTCCCATATCTCTCATTCCACCCTGTGGCTGGAAACTCCCCTTGCCTCTGTAGGGTGCATCTCACACCTCCACCTGATCAGTAACAACATCCAAGGAAAATGTCCCTTTTGCATATTGTCTCCTTTTTCAAACTCATTACACTTACTCCTTGTGGGCAATGTGAGCTGCTCCTTGTTTATCCGAGAGTTTGCATTCTCTTTACGGACACTCCCTACCCTACTCCTAATTTAAACAAAATGATCTACGTGGCCATAAACTTCAGCACTCTAAGATCTGCTAACAATTTCTCTGTGTTTTTCCATCTAGATTTTTCATGGTTGTTCAGGACACCTGTTAGACCCATCAAGAGATGTTTGTCTGGCTGACAATGCTCATCCTCCTAAAATGCCAGCTTGAGGACACTCTTTTGAAAGTTCAGACTGTTTATCTTTTAAAGGAAGTGCTTATTCGGAGCAACCTAAGAGAGGTGATCCAAACTGGAGTCTGGTATGAATTTAGTAAAGCAGGATGCCTCTGTTTGGGCTATCTGAAATTCAAGATCTGTTCAGTCCTCAACTTGTGACTGTTTGACATCCAGAAGTGGATTTAAGTCTAGACTGTTTGATCATGTCAGAATGCCAGGTGATCACATCACCTTTTGATCTGATCCTCTTTGAAGAGCTCTGCATATGGAAGCAGCAGTTTATAAATCAATAACAAACAGGAATTATAAGAGGCGCACACTTTGTCATTCCTCTCTAAATTCACTCTCCTTATTAAGAATGGAAAAGTTGTTGGACTTCTTGTAACACATGAGGGAAGCTCCGTGGAGACTCTTGGATTTGTACTGAAAGAGCAAGAAGGGAAAGTCCTGAAGTTTTGGAATTTTTCTGCATGCTATTAATAATAATAATTCATAAATCAACAACGGCCGAAGGGTCATGCAGAAAGAGTCTGCTGCCTGCTATATGAGAGACTCCTGTGTGGGTGTGAGAACCTCTTGAAATGGCAGAGGACTCTGGAAACAATGAAGGAGAAATGAATTACATTTTTCTGGCAGAAACAAACCAATAGTTCCATCCCCCCTCCCCCCAACAGAAATAGACACTTGAAAAAAAATAAAACCAACATTTTTTTTTCTCTGGACTCCAAAAATAAAGCATTTGAATATCCAGAACTTGCTCTCTCCTTATTTTTTTTTTTCCCTCTCCTCTCTCCCTCCCCGCCCCCTCTCCCCACTTATGGACATCAAATTCCTGGCAGTTCTCATTAAAAATGTCCTGCTTTGTCCAAGCACACTCCTGTTAAATGCAGACAGACGACTAGATGGCTCTAGGGGTTGGTAATGGGATATGCAGCCTCTCACCTTTACTTCGTCACTTCAGGAGCCCAGTCAGGAGGGGCGGCACACGGCTACTGATGGGGGCTGCTTGGTGTCCCCAGCCTATGTCACTTAGAAAGGTCTCCCTGGAAAGACCAGGGATGGGGAGTTCCCTTTTTCTCGAAGGAAAATGGGCATCTGCTTTCCCGCATGTGCCTTGTGGGCACCGTTCATTCTGCTGGTGCTTCAGTCTCACATATTACAGCTGGGAATTTTCCCTTTCCCCCACCAATTTCCTTGTTGCAAGCAGGAGCACCAGCAGCAAAGCAGAATTTCTCTTTATGTGCTTGTACAGCTCCTTCCACGCTAACGGTGCTGTTGAAAAGTGAGGTTCAAACAGTGGTTAGTGGTCAGACAGCCCACTGCTATGTGTCCTACAAACCAAAGGAGATCACTCCAAGCATATACATGTGCTTAAAACTCTGTAACTCAGGAATGAAGATTTTCCAAGTGGTCTCTTCCAGGATTTTGTTCTTCTTGTTGTTGAGACCTTTTTCCTCATGTCCAGCCTGAGTTTCCCTCAATTAAAGTCCATCAGACAAGTCCTGCTCTCTGTAAAGGTTTATAGAGGTCACCTCTATAATAAATCCTTTCTATGCTTTTCTGCATTGTTCAGCAAGGGCATTTTTGGTGAATAATTGACTTGACTGCAGGTAAGAGTCCTGCACTCCATGAGAATCTACAGCAGGGCCAATGAGGGGTTGTGGAAGTGCCAATGAGGTCTAACTCCAAACAAAGCATCCTCTTTTCTTTCAGTAGTACAAAAAGAATATATATATATATATAATATAATAAAGTGCAGCTTTACCAGCACCTGGGATGTGTAGTCTAAGCCTCACCCATGGCTGGTAACATCAGCAAGCAGCACTCTGGAAAGAGCTGTTCTCCACAGGCACCAGGAGCTTAATAAATGTACACCACCATTTCTTGTGCTGGGCCAGCCACCAAAAATATGTTCTGATTTACATGGGGCCTGTCAGACGCTTGGATCCTGGCCCGTATAAACAGATCACCCTCCTGCTACCAGGGTAACACCACCCGTGTGTGGGTCAAAGTCCTAAGGAACACTTCTTTTTTATTTTTTTTTAGGAGCAGGAGAAAGGAATGTGACATTCAAATAAAACTACGGGGGGGAAATAATCAGACAGACAAAGTGTAAGTGATTGCACAAGTTAGGAATTTCTGCTAGGGCTCAAGAGTTTTGCCAGTAGTTGTGAGGACCTTCTAAGGGCCAAGACCGGCTAAGGTGCTCATTGCACATGCAGGGCCAAATTTTCAGGTGGGCATAAAGGGAACCTGCTCTTTGAGGACAGTTGAGTGACACCAGCTCACACTGCCAGTGGTTTATCAGTGGCTTAAAAGCAAGACTACAGCCTAAAGGGCATTCCTTGGTGGGCTCTTCCCACTCCTGCTATGACTCTACTTGTGAGAGCTGCTTACCCCAGCTTTTTGCTTACCCCCAGCAAAGGGGGGTAAACAGCTCCTTTTAAAATACCTTCTTTTTCTCTCAAAGGCCAGATGATTAATTTGAAGGGCTTCCAAGGGAATCCTTTCTAACTCTTAGATACCCCTGAGACAGACATTAAAGTTTGCTTATCTACTGAGTTTGATTTAGTCGAAAGGCATAGGCACCCAGAGGCATATCCTGTGGACATCGAGGACACCTCCTGGGGCTGGTATTACGGCCCTGGGGCTATGGGAACGGAAGACTGGGTGGGATACCTGTGTTTAGGTAACCATAGGACACATTTATAAAGAGTGTTGGTAGCAGAATGGTTCAAGTATGAAGTGGTACCTGAATTCCAGCATCCCAGCCCAGGAACAACGGACCTGGTTTGCACTGGGCCTCACCAGCATCTTCAGATTATATTTATTTTATGATCAGCTTTGGGACTCCCTGGTGTGCCCTTGTATTAGGATGTTTCTGAGCATGGATTGGAGCAGGAGAGGACATAGGTTCAAGTGGTGGCTTGGCCTATGAAGATCATAGCTGTTCTGGCAAGTCACAGTAGTAAAACTCAGTCAAAATTGTGCATCCAAAACTAAAGCACATATGAACATGCCTTAAGTAGGTAGATGAGGATTTTATGAACTGTTTCTTTAGGGGTCCAAAGCCTGTCTTAAATGAAATATAAGTGTCTAAGTCTTTCTGCGAGACTGGGCCTCTCTGGTCCTCTTCTGCTTCTGTAATCTGAGGATCGGCACACTTGTCTGCCTCAGAGGATGTGGTAAAGATAAATATATTAAAGCCGGTGGGGTGCTTGATATTGTAATGATTGAGGCCAGATATCTATAACAGAAGCAGAAGTAAAACGAAATAAGATAATAATTGATGAGGATCCTTGCCAGGACATGTCTTGGCAGCCTGTTCTGCAGCTAGCTATCCCTGAGATGGCGGGGTTCCCCTCACCTCCTCCAATCCAGGGGCACCGGGGAATTTGCAAATGTGAAACAACCTCTCTCCAGTTCTCCGGCTCTTTTATATTTCCTCACGTTGCTCTTGAGCCGCTCTTAGGCAGGCTTCCCAATGGCTTGGAAATCTCCGGGCACGCATTGAAGCTTCTATATTTGCTCTCAGCCTCTGCCAAGATTAGCATTACCACTCTATGGAAAAATATCCGTCAACCGGATATAAAAGAATGGTGCGAGGAAGTAGAGCTGTGTCAAAGCAGCACAAATATAGCTTATGCGTGTAGGGAAGCTGGCATATTTTATTTTTCCATCTGGCACTCTTTTCTTCAGATTATCGTAACTACAACATAATGCTCAGGATACTTCTAAGGCTCCTGATTTGGGTTCAAATTATTTCCACAGGCTGCTTTTTGATAGGGATGGCCAACTTCAAAAAGATCTGCAGTTTGAATTCACTTCAGATAAACATTTAGGGGTTTAGATGCTTATCTGTGCTTCACCATCTGATCCAAGCTCCTAGGACTATATTCTGAGTGGGTTAACAAGGTTATTTTGCCCGTACTCACATAAACCATGGTCCTGCAAAGTGGAGTTACGCTGTAAATTGGATGGAGCTGGAAGAACAGAGAGCACTTCAGAGCCTGCCTTTAATCCCACTTATAGCAGGATGGATTTCTACCTGCTTGCGGCTATGGGAATGCAAATGAGTGTAACTTATGATCCAAGAAGCCAGAAGAAAGTTTTTAAGGAGGAGCTAGTGAAAGGAGCTTTAATTAAGGCCATTATTTCAAAGCCCCTATCGACCATATGGAAACCAACATGCAATCGGAGGAGCTCTCTCAGCACTGGTCACAGAGGATTTGGCTCTGATTTTCAGTCCTTTAAAGGATTAGTAAAGACAGGAGAATTACATGTCGCATGTGAAGGTTTTGTCTTGTTTAACCTCCATATCATGTGCAAAATGATAAATCCACCATCCTGAAAGCTCCTTGATGTTTTCTTTATCAGTCCTTGCACTATTGCAGTTCTGCACTTGAAGTTTTGCATCCCCTGCAGCAATTTACTTGCCACTCCATAGGTTCAACAGTATTATGAATGAAAAAAAAAAGTTTGCTTCAAGGAGTCAGGGGAGAGACAGGATAGAGATAAACACTTCCACACATAGTAGGCTGGTAACAAGGACAGTGGTTGGTCCACCTCAAGCAATAGTTCTGACTAATCATTTCTACATTTATCTAAAATATATGTCCGCATGCAGATTCCTACATAATGTAAGAGTGTTCTTCTTATTATTATTTATTGCACAGTTGAAAAGTTTAGGCCCACTGAGCTTTGACCCATTGTAAATGAGTCAAAATTGAGCTCACTGTAAAAGAACGGAATCAAAATAGGCAATAAAGAAAGGAAACAAAGGCAATGAGAAGGAAAAGGGACTACAAAATCCCCCACTGTTTCTTAGAGACAGACGAAGCTTATTTCTTGGGGTTCCTGCTATCATGAGGAGCGTGTCTTCTTATGGACAAAGACATGTAGCTCACAGTAATGCTTCAAGATAAGCTGTAAATGGCCTGTGAGACCATATGTTTGAATGCTGAATGAAACCAGCCTTGGCTTCCCTTCTAATTGTATGAAAAGTGCAGCAAGGAGGTGAAATGAGGATGCGAGAGAAGAAGTGTCTAGGTAGACTTGCTGTTTCAGCTTCCCTCTAAGAGGGGAACGAGTAGTCCCTTACACCGAGCCAACAGCCTGAGCCAAGCCATGCAGCCATGAGCGCTGACCCAGGGCTGCTATACAGAAGCATTCTCCTGAAAACCTGGCCCAGCTACCCAATAACTTATTTTCTTTCGTTCTGGGAGAATCTTAATGGGTAAGGATGTTCCAGATGGCAGGCAGCCACCTGCCACCAGGATTAACAGGCAACAGCGGAAAGGGAAGAGTGCTCGGCAATTGTTCCTGCATGCACAGAAGCAAACAGACTCCGGGCAGTGCTCAGCAGAGCTAAATCTTCACCTTATTACCTTGCTGGGAATTTAGATAGTATTACCCAGAAGCCTTCTTGCTGCAAGCCTGCCTTGAAAAACAATCTGTTTTGGAGCTCAGCATACCCTAAAGTGACTGTATTATTAGGATTTAACTTTGAACTGCAACATTTGGAATCCATTATTCAATCATTAATTTCCTCTGGTTTTCCCCCCAGCTTTAATGCTTCGTGCTGGATCCTTGGTCTCTGTGGTCCAAGCAACACTTCTGTACAACAGTTTGTACTTCGTCGAATACCATGTTCATCATTCTTTCCTACTACAGAAGCCTGTGTTTGCTTAAAATACAGATCCAACAGTGTGCCCTGGCTTGAAAGGGCAAGAATCAGACCCAGTCTTCCTATCCCTGACATTGCGCATTCTGGCTGTGCATGGACAAGACCCCCAGGCACTTCTCCTGAAAAGCATATTACAGGAAAAACATACAAGGATGCTGCAGTCCTCAAAAGGTTTGTCCGCTTTAGAAGTGGAAGGGTTGACTTATTTCTAGCGTTTCTTAATCGCTTGTCATTGTGCGGAGTCCATCACAGGGCCTGAGAATCAAGACATGTTCATGCAGGCTGCAGTGGTCATCAAGATAAATGTGCCCAGGGTTTGATTTTTCAGTTTAATTTGGAGGCCTGAGGCTCTTCTAGCTGGAAAAACTCCAAAATATGAAGGGAAATAAAGTGTGCTTTCTCCGTAAAGTAAGCAGCTGGAGCCCATGGCTATCAAGGGAACAGTATTGTTAAAAAGGTGACATTTAAACATAGTAGCTTTAAGAACATAACTCTTTCTCTGCGGCTCGGCTAGGCAACCTTTCCAAACACGGTATCATCCCTCATTACATAAGCGATCACACTAAACTCAGTAAGCTGGAGCCTCAGCTAGTGCAAACTAGTGAGATTCACTGAAAGCCATTATTGTGGTGGTATACAAAATCTGAAAATAGACAGGGCTTATACCCACAGAAGGTCTGGCACAATATGGCCACAAGTAGATCATGCACCCTCAATATATGCTCAAACAGCAAAAGCAAGCCCTAAAAGTTGGTAGAGCAGAAATGTTAACTTGTAATGACCCAGCTTATAGAAGGTATAATATGTACAAATACTGTTTTTAATGGAGACTGTATATGCACAAGAGGAGGGATATGAATGGCAATCCATTTTGGGAAACCAGCTGAGTGCATGCCAGGCTGGAGCTGAAATGTAGTTTTAACATGTACATCCAGCATTCAGCATTGTAACTAAGAACAATGATTCCTTGCACCTGAAAAATGGTTATAGGAGTAATAATTCACCCTTGTGTGGCACTTTGTATCCCAAAGACTCCCAAGATTCTTTCCTGTTTAGGGAGTTAGGATATGTGAACTTTAAAATCTTGGAGGTTCTCTGGATGGTGGGGTAGACAGAGAGAAGTCATTGAGTTATGGCGACTTGGCCTGCTCTGGTGACCGCTCTGAGTGGTGGATTGGAAGTTTGAGAGCAGACAGCAGTTGTGAAAGTTTTCAGCTTCCATAACCACACAAGGGGATCTGCAAAAGCTCTTCAGCACCTGCCCTTCCACAGAGCATCCACAACACAGACAAGAACCACCTCTCTTCGCATTCCTGGTCATAGACACAGCAACCATCTGCCTAGAGCAATGCTATGACTGAAGCACATGCCCTGGCAAAGGTAAAACAGGCAGAAGCTGAGGCTCAATTTTGCTGTTCAGGCAAATGTAACACAAGTGAATGTCAAAGCCTCCAGGCCACTGGAAAGGAAGTTTCAAATGCATGGACAGAGTACATCTGAGAGGTCATGAAATAAAGGTTTGATATACTACTGTCAGTAGGTAAATAGTACCGATGAATTTAAATCATGTTTAGATTAAAGAAGACTGAGCATAGAAAATATTTTCATTTGAGCTTTACAGTACAATTAAGAACAGTTTAAGCTTTCGATTCTAGTGGCTCTCACTCAGGCCTGTGGTTAACCAAATGCTGAAGATATATTCTTATTAACTTCTACTGGGAATGCCATCTCTGTTTAGATGTAGAATTATACCTTCCTCTAAACAGCCCCCTTATCTTACAATCTGCAAATTGCAGGGTCTCCCACAGAAGGAAATCTTTTATTAAGCATTTTATTTTTCTTTGCTGCAGGCAGGCAGACTAAATAAACTCCAGCTTAGACTTTGCACGGTGTCTCTGCATTGCCCATATCCAAGAAACACAGACAATGCTGGTTTGCAAGAATGAAAGAATTTTAATAAAAACAAGCCATTCAAAACCCTTGTCAACTCCTTCTGCTGGATTGTTATAAAGAATTTATTTCATTACTATAAGTGCTGTTGACTTAGTGTTAGTTTCAGCACTTGAATTCTTGGATAGCCTGAATAAAATTATGTTTTCCAAGATAAATATATTATGCAAAGTATGACCTTCATTCTTTCACTGATATGTCTGCTGACTCCAACTGCTTCCTCCTTCAGAGGGGCTTTCTTAATTCTGATGGGGAGAAGCTTTATTTTGTTTTTCCTTGATTAATGCACTGCAAGCAAGGAAGACCATGTGAAAAAATAAAAATAGAAAAGCTGGACCCAGTGCTGTTGAAGTCAGAGACAGTGAAATGTCAGCTCCAATGCATTGGAAATGGTGAGCAGCTTCCCCGCATGTGAAGGGAGTTTGTGTCTCCAGATGGCAAGGGTTCCCCCATCCCAAGGGGAAGTCTACTGCACAGTAATCAGGTTCCATTGTACTAATCCCTTAAAAATGGAGCAATTATCTCCTCCCAAGGAGGTGCTAATTTCCAGGAGATTATCCCTACTGCTGTATTAGCAAAGGGCAAAGGCAGGAGAAGGGAAGCTGCCTTTTCTGCACACAGGGGAATGAATAAAGAGTCTGTCTTTCTGGTTCTGCCCTTGATGAGATCAAGACTCTCCTTCCATTGGGCATCTTCACGTCCCTGGAGCTGACTTTTGCAGCTGGAGTCACTGGATATGGGTATCATTGGACATCACATTTTGTGTCCTGTCTCATGTGTTATGTAAGTGCAGGAAACAACAGCTCTTCTCTTATCATTTCTCCAAGGAAAAATCTGTACGTTATACTGGAGAGCATTCTGGAATTTACTTAGCTTAAGCTGCCCCTGCTTGATACAAACCAATTTCAATTTCTTTCACCACAAAGATACAGCCCTCTTCTGCTAAGCAGTTTGGTGGCAGGTCCTGTCATCGAACTCCATCTATTGCAGGTTCTGGCAAACTCCGGGAGGTTCAGTTTCTCCTAATGGGCTCAAGGCTCACTGAACACCTAACCTGATAGTACAATCAAATAAAAGACAGAAAGTAGATGATGGAAATAAAAAATAAAGAATTTTTGAGTGCTTCTTAGTAGGGTATGTATTAAGAAGTGGGTCCTGAGGTCCAGAATTTCTGATCCTGTCACTATCAAGCAGCTCAGAGAGCTGACTGCAGCTGATTTACCTAAATGCATGTGAGGAGGCCCAGGGCTGGAAGCTGGATCATTGGAGCATGACAGAGTTTTTCCTCCTGCTTGACTTAGTGTCCCTGATCCTCTGTGACTCACTGCTTCCACCTGCCCATTCCATCCCATCGTAAGTTTCTTTCTCATGAGCACTTGCTCTTTCAAAACCACCTTTCTCTATTTCTCAGAAAACAGAATCTGGCTTCTAACTTCACGATCAATTGATCTCAACTTCTGGAACCTCAGTTTATTGGGGCCAGCACATGGTTTAAAGCAGAAATAGTCGAGCGAGGCTCACAGAAACCTCCTTTACCTGATTCAATTTCTAGAAAGAAATTAGAATCAGTGTCACCTCCTTTGGGTGTTTCCCATGGAAGAAAGCAAGCTGAATAGATCTTTTCAGACTATAGGTCAGCTTTGCAAGCTGCCTGCACATAGGGCTTCCTATGCCATTGTTTATGGACCTGGTGTTATATCCACTGGATGTGGATATATGTAAAGGTTGCATTACCCAGCTCTGAAATGCAGCAGCCTCTAAGTTGGAAAGTGCACAACCACAACCACACATCAGTTTAGCATAGGAAAGGAAGAGGATGATTGTATCCAACTGAAAAACTGTGTCCAGTTAAAAATTACAGTAAAAATAAATGTGGGCAGGCAGAATATGAATCAGAATTTGGCCTGAAAACCAGCTTACACCTACTTTTACTGAAGAAAAGAGAGACATTGGAGAACTTCAATAACTGGGAGTGGACATAGGGCTTTTAGGTTTATGTCTTACCAAAGAAAGACTCTCAGATTTATTCTGGCAAACAAATTCAGTACCAGTAGAGAGGTTTGTATGGCATCACTTACACCATCTTCTGCAACACGTAATTTATGCTTACAGGGTTCCCACCCCAAAATACCACCCAATTTGTTGCTCTTTTGCATAATTGCTCTGAAATAAGAGCAATCGATGATGGATTGGGTAAAATGTCTCAACCAGCGGATTACTCTCATCCTCTCTTGGAAGAACTTTCACCCCTTTTGACTCATCTTCTTGGTACTGTTCTCATGTGGAGCATGCAATGATGTTTCAGTGCCTGCAAGACACATTACCTCTTCACATCAGGATGTGAAGAAATGAAAATACAGTGCAGAAAGGCCACAAGACTGCGTATTACCACATCATAGCAACATGATTGAATGGCAACATGAATTGAGTGGCAATGATGACAGGCAACATGATTGGCTCTGAAAAACATATAATAAACATAAGAGTGAGCAGAAAGATCCATATAGTCCATTTCTCTACCCTATGACCAGCGCCAGCATCCCCTAAGAGGGGATAACAATAGTGTACTTTGTTGATGCCTACTGCCACAAAATTTGGCATGCAGATCATTGTCATGGGTAGCAGCCCAAAATTAGTACAGAGGAAATTAATTGCCATCACTGATGTAGGTCTCCCTTGTTCTTTAAAAATGCAGTGGGTCACCCCTTGCTTTCTGTGAGAATATATTCTATTGCTTTGTAGATGGCCAGGAAATATTTTTAATCTTTCCACTGTACAGTTTAATCCTCTTAATCCTGACTTTAGCCCCCTTGGACTGTGCTAAGAAATTCCACCTCCAAGTGTTTTAAAACTTTGCATATGGCTACTGCTTTGACACATTCAAGACTTATTTTTGTCTGGGCAATTATTCCTTCCTCCACCTATCTTGACACATTTTCTGAGCTAACTGAATTGTGCAGAGACAGATGCTACTGAACAGCCAGACTGTTTTCAGAGCTCCTTGACACTCTGTTCATTCTTAAAGTTGGACAGAAGGAGAGTTTGTGGAAGGTGCCTGGTTTACACGCAGGCCTGACCAGGATTTTCAGAAGTGACCAACAATTTTTAGGAGCTGTCACTTAAAAATTCCCAAGTGGGGAATTCGCGGGGGGTGAGGTGGGGTGGAAAAGGGTTCTCCTGACACCTCAAATGGGGATCTGATTCCATTCTTCTTCATCTCTTAATTCTGTTAATTCTGCCCCCTCTGCCCTATGGCAGGAGGGCAGGGGATCCTCAGATCAATTTGGAGGTTCTCTGGGTGCCCTTCCTGGGACACCTGCAGGACACAGCCCCACCAGTCCATTTCCTTCTCACATTCCCGGATGCTCTTCAGCCTTTCCACCACCTCCTTGAGCTCCACCACCAGGCTGAGGAGACTGTCCACCTGCTCACATCCCAGGCAGGGGTTTCTTTTATTACTCCCTGATAATAGGGAGAGGCTCAGACACTCCCCACAACCAGAGACCTGCCCTGCCGTGTGTTTCCGCGGTGGTTCAGCCTGTGTCGCCACAGTCTCCCTGGCGCAGCTCTGCCGAGTGGAGACCAGGGCTTTGCCTGGTTCCTCAGTGAGGCCAGAGGCCGCGGGAAGGACTTGTTTGCTGGGGCGGGAGGAGACTCCCTGCACCCACTACATGCGCTAAGGGCCGTGCTGTTACTGCGCTCCCCGGGGCGGCTCTTCCCACCCTCCCCACTGGTGCCGCCAGCTTGGCCTCAGAGCCGCCCCGGGCTAGGCCTCGGCGCCGCGCGCTTGGGGGGTCGCACCGGGGCCGCCTCGCGCTCCCTGCGCTCTCCTGCTCGGCAGCTCTCACCGCAGTTGGGCCCCTCCAGGCGGGGTGCTCTGGCGCGAGCGGCTGCTCCAGAGCCCTTCCCTTTTGTGGTGATCTCAAAAACTCCAATGTGGAAAAATCAGGGCCTTTCGACAAAGTTCAGCTACTCAAAAACTGAAACATCCTAAACTACTAGAAGCTTTGGAAAATCTTGACTTAGTCAAATTAGAAAGTCTTGACAAATTTCCGTGGTAATTTGCCCAAATTTCAACCAAAAGGAACTGGAGAATATGAACTAAGTTTGCTGTTCACAGCTATTGCATTGAAGTCTTGATGTATTATTGTTCCTTGAAGAATACCATGAATAAGCCAAGCTGCTTTATCTCCTCTGTGAGCAATGCAGAGATGAAGACAATCTTACATTCAGATGTGAAATGAAACAGGTAAAAACACTTTGTGGAGCTTTTATTACTGCTTCTCTTCATACTTTACAGTTTGATCTCCTCAGCCTATTACAAAGATGTATAGATTAGGGTTTAGGTTTGGAGGCCACCAAAGAAGATGCTGGAGGAACTCCCAGGTCCATTGACTAGGCCTGCCAAAAGGACCAAAGGTCTGGCAATGACATGAACATCCTGGTATGTGAACTGTATTTACGGGTCTTTGGTTTTATGATTCCCACTAAATCTTAAGGGTTCTCAGAGACTCACTGGAATCAGGGATGGAAAAGACCTATTACACTAGGTCATTTGGTCCATCCGCTGACCCCAGACGTGGCAGGATTTTCCGTGCTGTATAGTCCCAAGGGCTTTGTCCTGGCCACTTTGAAATGACTGAAGTCATGGGGCTTCCATTCTTCCACTGCTCCCATTGGGAGACCATTCCTCAGCTTGACACATATTCACTTACAAATATTTTCCTGAGAGCACATCCAAATTTTTCTTCATTTCATCTCGTGACCCTCCTTCTGAAAATTCTTGTGCTCTCTCCTCCATTGGTATTCACATTGGATATGTCTGTACATGTGTGGATGCCTATGCAGGGCTTCATTATATCTCTCATTAACAACCAGCCTGGGGACAACCAAAGGGTGCAAAAGGACTTCCTTCCTTACAATATGTCTCACTGCTCCTAGTAAGAGTTGGCCACTGATAATAAAAATAGTGTTTTCCAAGAAGATGGGCTGTTCGGGACTGGTCTTCGTGTGAGCATTATGGTGTCCAAAAGAGATAATGCTGAAACAGTTCTATTCCCTGCTTTATCCAGCACAGCTCTGTGACAAAAGAGGGCATAAAAACAGGATTTGCAAGAAAAGAACTACCTTACAGCTGTGATGTCGTGTTGGCTTTTAGGCAAACTGAATGCAAGCTTTGACTATGCTTCTTCATGCTGCTACTGTGGTTTTAGCAACCTGCTGAATCTCTGTGTGCCTCATTTCCCTGTGGTAAGAAGAGGGTAATTGGTAATTACCTTGGTGCTTCTTTCCTGCAGGCTCTTGAGGAGAGGAGCTGCTGCTGAATGGATAACCTGTGTGCAGGAAGTATCTTAGGAGTCACATCCAGCACTAAAGTTGTTCCAGAGGGTCTTCAGGAGAGCAGTACTTTCTCTCGAAGTGCTGGGAGAGGTAGAGTATATTAAAAATACTACTTGTGGAAATATTCAGAGCCTTCAGAGCTGTGTGTGCACCTCAATTTCAATGCATTTTCTTGGGAGCTGAGGGACCAAATTCCTTTAGCATCTTTGAGAACAATCTCAGCTTCAGCATGCAAAATTGCTCTCCAAGAATGACCTGGGACATAGAGTGGAGGCTTTCAGGCTGGGGCAGGCAAGGATGAGGAATAGCCATGTCAAGCTGTTTGCTTTTCAAATAAAAATTATCTCCTGCGGTTTTCAGATAACGATGCGGAGTCCTGGGGTGCTAAGGGACTGCATGGAGCCCTGGCCTGTGTGTTTGCTAGCTGTGCATGTGAGTGGGCTGAAACAAAAATACACAAGTGCTCAGGAGGAGTAAACTATAAACAATGCTTAAAAAAATACTCCAAACAGAGCCATCCTCATGCTTTCCCCAGGCCAGGCCGCCACAGGGAACTGGATGAGAAGGAACCTGCTGAGACTCAGCCTGGAGAAGGCAGAAGTGACGCTGGTTAGCAGGGAGAAGGAACTTGAGGAATGGGCGAAAGCTGTGACTGATGCATCCATCGAAAGAGAATGTCGTTCTCTGGCCAAGTTCACTATTGGGGCTGACTGCACAGCTTTGAACAAAATATTTCCCTCTTGGAGAAGGGGAAGTCTTTTTTTTTTTTTTTTTAATGGAATTTTTCCCCAGGCTGTTTGACCTAACAAACTCCCCACAACTGGAACAATGCTGGAGATCCCTAGGATGCAAACTGTGCCCTACCTGGGAACACACATGGTACTGCTGAGCTCTGGGAGCCAACGTTGTGTGTTACAGAAGGGCACCCTGGAGTTTGCACCATGGGAGGACACTGTATGGGCATGGTATGGATAGTGGACATTGCATGGGCGTAGTTTCTAACCTGAGAGCTCCTGTGAAGGAGCAGCCTTGGGCTATTTTTTGAAAGAAAGCCTTTATCACCTCCCTCACTGCCTCTCAGAGCTCAGTTTTCCTTCTTATTAGCTCTACTCTTCTGAGCTTTCTCTCCCTGTTGTCTTCCATGATGAGAGCAGTGTTTGAGATGCAACCTTCACAGTCCCTACCACAGTGCGGGCAGGTGTCAGCATGAATGGTTAAATTTTCCTGATTTTGCAGTTTTAAGAACACTTTCTTTTGTTCCAGAAAAAAAAAAAGGACAAAAGAAAGAACAAAAGAAAAAAAAAAGAAAATCAGAGGCTGCTGTTCTAAATATCCTCAAAATGCTGGAGCAGTATGGATTGCCTGGAGATACACCAGCATCCCAAACTGCAGTGCTTCACTTTCCAGGTATGCCTTCCAGCAGGATACCAATAACATATCTGTGTTATCTAGAAACTAGAGATAAAAGCACTGCTGAGCCATCCAGTCTGCCTCCTTTTTACTGCAGCCCTGCTCCTTGCATTTTTGCCTTCTTTCCTATGCAGATGTAAATATTCCAAGCCAAGGGGTTTTCGCATCTTCTTTAGGAGATGGTTCTTCCATAGGTTAATCTTTCTTATTTCCAGGAAGATTTTCTTGATGCTCAGATTTCAGGCTCCAGTTTCAGGCTCACTCCTAAGCCCTTTCTCTACATACTTATTCAATTATTGTATTGAGTCAGAGGTTACATTTCCAGGATGGTAATTACTAGGAGTGCAATTCTTTTGCTTATTTGAAAATTTGGCACAGCCTTAATTTTTTTCCAAGTCTTCTGCTCTCAACCTGCTTTGCCAGAGTGGCAAGTAGAAATTGCTCATTTGTAACCCTGGTGTTCCCTGATTCATATCACCCAGCATTGGCCAGTTTGCATCTTATTCATTTTTTTCCTGCATATTTCTCTACCTCTTTTCTTCCAACAGCTATTTTTACAGGTTCTTTCCTAATTTTTCAAATGTCTTTTCACCTTTTTTTTTTCTTTTTTAGCAGAGGGTAATTTGTATTTGTTTCTTTTCCTTGCTGATGAAAGGTTATAAAAAGGACGTGGTATTTCAGCTGTCTGAGTCACTTGTGCCCTGTCCCTCCTTTTTCTCCTGAAAAATTGGTTAAGGCACATTTTTATGTTGCTTATCCATTAACTCAGACTACTTTTTGGCTGCCCTTATCTTTTCCCTCAAAGCCTCAGCTTCCTCTGAGTGTTTTTATTTGGTTGCTTCTCACTTACACTCCTTCCCGCCTTTTTTTTCCTCTCTGACCTACAGAGTTTTGGCATCGCCTTTTGGTACTCTGTCAGCTAATTCAGTTTCAGGAAAATTGCCGCCTGTGCCCCCTTGGGAGAGGATTTTCCCAGTATTTTACCACATCAGTCCTCATTACCATATCCCTATCTAGCACTTCACTTGCTAGATTTCTGCCTGCTTTCTTTGAATTAATTCCTGTTATATTCTGTGAACTTACTAGTCTGAATTCCTGCCAGGTTGCATGATATTTCATTTTTTAACCATGCCTTTTTTATTATATGGTGCCTTGCGCCTTTTCTCTCTCTCACCTTGTGTTTTTACAACACTGTGTGTCACGTTCTCCTTACTGAAAGTGGTCCAAACTGTAGAAATTAAACCGTAAATGTTACATTGCCTGATTTTCTGTCCTTTTCTCCTCATAGAGCTAGAACAGTACACTAGGGAGAGGGACTATTTGATTTGCTTTCACATAGATGCTCCTTTGGCTTTTTTGCACCTTTTGCTGATGACAGCTTTTCTATGATACTTAGTCTTGTTTACTACTGCAGCAGCTAAAAGCCAAACACGATCAGGATTCTCTTGTCCCTGTAGAAACTCAGAGCAACAGATGTTTCTTTCCCTAAGGAGACTGATGTCAAATTGCTTTTAAGAAAGAATTTGTCAGATATATTCATGGAGTTACACAGCATTGGTTGCAGTAGTGCTGGAGGGAACGGCAGTATTAGATGCATTATCGTAATATTGTTAGGGAAGTGAGAAATGGACAGAAGGAGATCCAAGCTCCTGTATTTATTCTTGCACTCCCCACACATCTAATGTAAGCCAGCCTTCACTCTGAACTTTGCTGAAGCTATATTTGCCTGCACCCAGTCTTCAGGATATGTGGATCTTGCCAATAAGCCACTTCCAGTTCCTTAATTTCCACGAAATTGATGCTGAATCCAAACAGCCCATAAAATTCATCTTTATATGCCCCACTACGGCCAGGATATGCTTGTCTGCACAACTTTCATGCTGTAGTTATAGTCTGGGATCTAAAAGGACAATGTGGTCACAGAAGCGATGAGGCAGTGCTCGGTGGTGATTTCTGCAGGGACCATGAACGATGCGGGTAAAATTCTCAAATGGAAGGATGGGAAGAGCTGTTTGTTAGCCCATTTCTGATTGCTGCCCATGCATACGTAAGGCTGTAGGCTTAGCTCACCTGATGTTTTAACGTGGTGACCACCACGTGAAGTGACCACAAGGAACTGCCCCTTCTTCTCCCACTTCACTGCAGGCTTTGCAGGGTTTGTGCTATGATTACAGAGTTGCCCATGGGAGGAACAGAGCATGCATGCAGATGCAACCAGAAATCTTCTCAAAATTATTATACTGCTCTTTTGGCTTCTTTTATGAGCTCTGGAGAAGACTCCTGATAATTGCTTCTTGTTCATTCATTAAAGTCTAAAGACTTTATAACACACATAAAGAGCCCACAACAACCCATAAAGAGCCCAGTGTTGTATAACCCAACACAACACTAACCTGCGTTTGAAAACAGGAAAGACTTCGGATTTTAATGTTAAGGTAAACCAATGCACCCAGAAATGTTTATGATGGTTGCAGCTGGACAAGCAAAAATGAGCTTGTGGTTATAGCAATGTCCTTGCATGAGCTGGAAAGTGTTCACCATGCAAGTAGAATAACTGGTGTTTGCACAAGGCTGACTCAGGAGAAATAACCAGTGTTGCACAATGACCCAATGCAGAACTTTACCTCACCATCAGCCTGCTTGCAAATAGCTGCTCTTAATTGCTTCCAGAATAGTGAAATCTGTCCAGCTTCACTCATTGTAGTTTTCTTTCTTTATTTATTTTTTCCTTCTTTCTTAACATATTTGTATGGGGCTCACTATTACTTTGCTCTTTTTCCAAAATTAAAGGGTTATTTGCAGCAGTGGGGAATTCATTTGGTAACAACTTTATGGCCTTTTATGAATGCCTTTACCATTGCTGGGCAGAGCATCAGGGCCAGTAGAGGACCAAGGCTCAACAGTCAAAACTAACAATCTGGGATGAAGTACGGCCTGGTAGTGATGGATTAGGGGTCAGCAGCCCTGAACCTAATTCTTAACTCTGCTACTTGATTTGTTTTATGTTTTTGACACAATCACTTCTTACTCCTGTACCGTAGAAGTGTATCTTTATAGTCTGGAAACCCTTTGGGGTAGTGACTATCTCTTCAGGGTGCCTGAACATCATGTGCTGTAAAGGAGACCAACCTTTCGGTAATTGTGTAAGAATCCCAGATAATCAAAAGTTTGAAAGACTTCAGGGAATATCTTTTCCATGTACCTGCTCTCAGACAGGATCAGCTTTTTCTGATCCACCCCTGGCAGACAGGTACATCTAAATGGCCTCTTTTTAAAATCTCCCGGGGATGGGGACTTGATTCAATGCCCTGAGCATCAATGCACAGTGGGTATCACGTGTGGCCTCCAGTTGCCACTGCAGGAAGACATGTTTTTTCTGTAAGTCTTAGGTCTGCCATGTATATAAAAGCATTTTCAAGACCCTAGGGCATTTCCAGCATCTGTAAAAACTCATGTGCATGGTAATGATCAATCATACATGAATGAGGACATTCCTGCAAACAGCTCCCATCGCAAACTGGGGCACCTTGAGGGTCCTGTGTAGGATCCGACGGGGCAGATCACCCTCCGTCCCTCCCTATTCCCTCTGCCCCATTCTCTGCTCCCCCGGCCCTGGGGCAATGCCATGGCACACGGTCTAGAGCAAACTGCTCAGTGAAGATCAGTGCAGCGACAGCAGCTGGAAGGCAGTCATGATTTCCAGCAGGAGCCTTTTATAGCGTTCGCTGTGTGTTGGGCTGTTACACAGACCCGGAGATAAGGATTTATGTCCTCTCTGCGGAGCTCAAGTGCAGTCGTAGCATGCCTCCGCCTCCCCGCTGCTCAAATTACTGCTGTAACAAGAGCTGTTATTTATAAGCAATAAGCAGTTCTGTAGCTCAGTCTTCTATGGATTTATGCCTGGAGGGCGAACTCCTCTGTGGACTCTCTGGTGTCTAATAAGGAGCATATTTACACGGCAGCCTTTGCTTCAAGGGTACCTTGCCTCTATCTGACTGCCTGTCTGCATGACTTTTGATAAACTCATATATCCTTTTTTTTGGCTCTCTTCCTCCTTTTCAAGTCTGACTGGCGCTGTTTGATAGGTACATGAGGTACCAGAAGTAGCAACATAAAGATCCTCTAACAATGTATATCTAGGCACTCACCCACTAAGCTTCCCCACCCCTAATGCCTCTTTGCCTTACAGGAGGCAAAGAGTCCCCAGGAAAGAAGCAACTGCAGCAAAAGCAGCAGAGAAATGGCTCTTTTCCCACTGCTGACCATCCTTCTTCTTCCTTCTTATCCTCTTCCTCTCCTGGTTCCTTCCTTCCTGAGATGGGCATAGTGTGATCAACTCCATCTGCAAAAATTGACCTATGAACCCTTGGGATTCTCCCACTGAGCCACACTGTCTTCATTAAGTTCTCCCCTTGATCTGTATCAGCCCTGGTTAAGGGCTGTGGGACAAGTGATCCTAAATCACAAACAGGGGGAGAGGTTCAGAGTTTGCATTTGGAAGTACATAACCCAACCAGGCCCATGAACCTACGTGCTCACACACGGAATCCTCCCAGTCTTGATCTCCTCTTGGAAATGTTCAATTATGCCATGGCAATGACTCCAGGAATGGGAACAGACCTGGTTGAGAGCAGCACTGCACTACCAGAAACAGTTAGTCCAAAAGTTTTCCCCACACTTTTGTTTTGACAAAGCAATGATTTTTGTCACAGCGAAAATTTCCACTGACACATTAAAATTTGACAGTTTTAAAAGTTTCCATTGAAAAATTATAGATGCAAAAAGCTAACATTTTTTACTATTACTGAAAGTTTTAGTTTTCTCCCTCCTAACATTTTTCTGTTGCCAAGAAAGGGAAAGGTTTGTTTTTCTTTTTTTCACCAAAATCTCTCCAACACTTTGAGTTTTGACATAAACTAAATATTTTGATGAAAACTAAATTTCTTTGCTTTTAATGACATTCATGGGATAAAAGACATGTCCTAACCAGATCAACTGCTCTGTAAGAAACGTTTATCTTATATCATCACTGTTCTGATGAAAAGCATATTTCCAAAATGTTCTACTTATCATGTTTAACAGGCCAGTAACAACAAAGCGGAATCGTTCCATAGAAATGAATTACTTTCCTCCCGCAAAGTTGCAAGTCAACAAGCAAGTGTTTTTGACTTCCATTTAAAAAACGCTGTTACTTCAGCTACTTTAAGACTCCAAAAACACTTGGCAGATTTTTAATGGGGAGAGTAATTAGTCATTAATGTTGCTTCTCAAGACATATAGCATCTTTGCCATAACTGTCTTTAAATTAAAGCTTGCTGTCTTTCCAAAATACATGTCCATCAAAGCTATAGGAAAGACGCAGTGTCCGATGACCAGGTCATCCTATTTGGCCTTAATCTGCAGGGGCAATGGGTGAAACGTATCTATTTATAGATTAGTAAATAAATAAATAAATAAATGGAACAAGAAAGAGAGAGAGGGAGAGAAGGAAGGAAGGAAGGAAGGAAGGAAGGAAGGAAGGAAGGAAGGAAGGAAGGAAGGAAGGAAGGAAGGAAGGAAGGAAGGAAGGAAGGAAGGAAGGAAGGAAGGAAGGAAGGAAGGAAGGAACTAAGAGTGATAGCATTATTTGGCAAATTATCATGTCCTAAAATTATGAATTTTACAGACTTTCATCTGTGAGTCTTGAGTACTCTTGCAAATGTTAATTGTAATAACAGACCACTTTTAAATAACAGAAATATAAGTACAATCGAGTGTAGCCATTCTTAATGGCCAATTGAAAAATATTAATAAACAAAACAAAACAAACAAACCCAGAAAAATGTAGGCTCAATTTTTGCATCTCATGCAACAGGGCCCTGATTTAATGTTTCCCCTTTAGAAGAGTTGGAGTTTGCGAGAAAAATGTTACCCATCATACCCATACTCATGGGCTCAGAGAGAGTGCACAGCAGGAAGGAAAGCCCTTCTCCCAACTCTCAGTGTGGTTCATTCACCCACAAATCACAATCTTTCATCTTTTTGGGCAGAAGATGTCTTTTTTGGACCATACCTAATGCTGAAAGAGTCTGTGAAGAGCAATGAACCAAACAGCCCAACTCAGCAGCATTGTGCATGTCCAGTTATTGATTGCATGTGTGCAAACTAGGAACAAAGCATGGATTTCCATCCTGGAGTTTGCAAGATGGGTCAGGAAAACACCTAAACTAATGCATCATTATTTTGGTTGCAGGATGGATACTTTATGCAATAGGAGAACAATTAAACTATTTGCAATGGCACAATGCCCTTTGCATAGTGAAGTTGGAAAGAGGATGAAACTGGGAAGCAATATTTTGTGCAATTTGTTGAAAGGAGATCTGAGACCTGGAGAGGCAAAGTGGTTGACTCAGGGCCATACTGAAGGGCTTATGAGTGGCTAAACCAGACAAAGATCTTGAGATGTCCTGGTTCACTGCACACTCTAATTTAGATCTGCCTTCTCTCCAGTACAGGACACAGAGCATTTCATCAGAGTTTAAACCAAAACAAACAAACAATAAAAACATGAAACCAGAAAATCCATGGCTCCACATTTCTTTCTTCCCCTAATTATCCTTCTAAATGCCTCTTGCTCTGATACTCCTCCACTATTAATACTGAATTTAGCATCTTTGATAAGGGATCCAAATCCATCAGAAATCCTAGCGTGTCCTGAAGAGAGTAAGGAGTGTCACAAGCAGCTTGGGGCTATTGAAATGACTGGAGGAAAGCCCCCACGCAGATCTCCCAGGAGATGATGTTCATATCGTCAGGAGGATGTATGTCTAGGAAAGGCCCTATGCCTGGCTGAGGTTTGGCCACTGACAGCACGAAAAATAGAAAAAAATGTTTTTTTTCTCCCATTTCCACTAGCCTGGTTTCATACCACTCTGCTGTGCATGTCCGTGATGGAGACAGGCAGGAAACCAGGGTGGATTTGATACCTCAATGTTAAAAAGGAGCTATAGCTGGCAGTACATTAGAAAGGGAATATCAGTGAAGGCATCTGGTGGTGTCACCGAGGGATTCGTGTTTGGGGAGAGATGCTTCTAGAAAAGGATTTATGGGGGATAGTGAAGATAGAAGCCACGTATTCCTGACATCCAATCCCAGACAGCAACACCCTCAGGAAGAGTAAATCATGGCCTGGGAAACAATAGTACCTTGTATGTTAGGAATGTGTGTAGCGATGAAGCGAGGCAGGGCACCAGGTCTACCCGCACTGCAAGGTCTGTGCTGAGTGTTGCTCAGTTTTGGGCCTGGCAGCTACTACCTCCATCTGCTCACAAACCAACCCCTTCTCCTGGACACATTCCTTCCTTACTATCATCACGCTCCCAGCGCTGGGCTGACCACAGCCCAGCTTGGGTATCACTATAAATACATGTCGGAGAGTCATTCCCAACACCTCTTTCTTTGAAACTCACCAGCAGATTGGACTAGCAGGCACCATCATGATGAGACTTCACCAGTCAGCCTGGTCCCAAGGGCTGAGCTCATGACAGCTCTTGAGTTTGGGCCAAGCTGTGAGGGCCTTTGATGGCTTTCCCTGCCCTTTTTTTTTTTTTTTATCTGTATAAATGGATGATGTTTGTATTCTGCCTTGAAAATGCTGGAGGCTGAACGTTAAGGTGGGCTATCTCCAGTAGGAACTGACGACTGATAAACGGGAATGTTTCCTCTTGCATTTATCTGAATTGCTTTATTAGTTCAGCTAATTCGCTTTGCTCCTGCACTGTGTACTTCCAGCGCGAGACCCAAGGCAAAGACAAGGGCTGGATGAATGAAAAATACCATTTGTGCGTGTGAGAGTGAGAGTTTGAAAACTGAACTTTTGTTTTTTCTTCAGTAAAAATTTCCAGCAAAATGTTTCAAGTTTCTCATAAAATAACAACTATGTCACACATCAAAAAGTGTTTTAAAAAATACTTTTGAATAAGGAATGTGGTGTTTCAACACATCCAAATTAAAAATTCTTGCTGAAAACAAGGAGAAACATATATACTGAAAGATTTCAGGGTTTTAGTTTTTTTCATTTTTTTTCATCTAGACATTATAAAGGTTAGCCCAAAAATGAAAGGAAAAAGGTTTTTTAGCATTTTCTCTTTGGTCAAAAGGTCATTATTAAAGCAATTTTAAAGCTATCTTGAGAAAAAAAAAATCAAATCAGCTTCAGTGAACATATATGTTAAAGTATAATTTTACTATTAAACTTAAAGGCAGCCCAATATTAACATTGGCAGTGATCCAAATACCAGGAATTAAACTGAAAATACATTACTACATGCTTTTAAATAATGAATATTTTGGAGTATATGATCAGTTGCATGAATCCTAAAATATATTTGTATTTGTATCTGAATATATGTGCCCTTTGTTAATGGCTGATTGAGAAAGTGGAATTCATGAAATAAACTGTTCATCAGAAATGTGACCTAAGTCCAGCCAAGATGTTAGGCAGATGCTTAACTCTGAGCAGATTGACATCGCTGCTGTGTTTGGGCAATTCACTATCTTCTGAACAAACACAGATTTTCATAACTCTGAGATATCCTTTGCTTTTCATGATGGGAACAAGCTCACAACATATGATGCTACTGGTGGGATGCTAGTACTGGTGGGATTCAAGAGAAAATAAATAAATAAAAAACTTTGTCTTTAAAACAGGAGACAGAGAAGCTGATGGCGTTCCTGGCGGTGGAGGGACCATGGTGCACACCATGGAGATCCAGGTACCTGGATATCTGGGTCCTGCATCCCGGTGCTAGTGGTGGGGAGGACTTTGGATGCTCCAGCCCTTGCACGTTGCTGCAAGGTTTTGCATTGCTTGCCATGCAACAACGACAGTATGTGACCAGTCAGGGCAGGAATCATAGAATCATAGAATGCTTAAGGTTGGAAGGGAGCTCTAGAGATCATCTAGTCCAACCCCCCTGCACACGCAGGGTCACCTAGAGCACGTGGCACAGGACTGTGTCCAAGCGGGTTTTGAAGATCTCCAGAGAAGGAGACTCCACAACCTCTCTGGGCAGCCTGTTCCAGTGCTCTGTCACCGTCACTGTTAAGAAAATTTTCCTTAAGTTCCTGTGGAACTTTTGGTGCTTCATTTTGTGGCCATTACCTCTAGTTCTGTCAGTGGCCACAAGGAGAGAAGCCAAGGATGAATGAGTGCTGGGATGGTCTTTCAAGAGTAGGGCTAACTGCTTCTTCTGCTGGAAGTTACGCTCTTGTCCGTCAGTCATCCATGACTCTGTCCTCCTTGATGGTCAGTGCTGTGGGAGCCAGGTCAGGGACCCTACCCAGACACCATCCAGCTGCCTCCCTCCCATGGCTCTGCAAGGATTTCTGACAGGATTTCTGTGGAAACAAGAGATGCACAGGATGGGTTCTTGAGCAATTAGCATTATCATTTTTCGCTTTTCTTAGGTTCTTTCCAAGGCAGAGAGGTTGCCGGAGAGGTTGTCAGAGAGGTTGCTGGAGTAGACAGACATTTGGTCTAACCCCATGTGACCAATCTGAAGCTCTAAAGTTCATGTTCTGTTAACAAAGAAAGTAAACGGAGCTACCTGACAGTCTTGCCATCTGCCTCCCTGATTTAGAAACACCTCTGGAGTTATTATAGAGCTTTCTTTCTACCAAGGTCTTTGATGAGTGTCCCTCTTAGGGAAGGTAGGACACCTAAGAGAGGTAAAAACCTTTCAAAAGTCTAGGAAAATATTGCCTTTGCTCTTGAGAACTTGCAGCTTCAGACTTTAACTGGTCATTTCAGTGAGATTATTCCAAAAATGAAGGGTCAAACCTACACTTCAAGGTTTTCCAGAATAAGAACCAAAGTGAAAACACCCTGGCTGTTTAAAGGCATGTAGTGCAATTATTTTCTTATCCACCTCCGAGATGGAAATTTGGCAGTGGGTATTTTGTATGTATTTTTTCTTTTTCTTTTTTTCCTCCCCTCCAGCAAAAGGTTTTGCAGAAGCAGCATGCTCTCCAAAGTGGTGGAGGAGGACATGGTTTGAACTCGTTTAGAGTTTTTAAAGGAATTCAGACTTTTCCTTTTGAGCAGGAGGTTTCCAAGCTGCTTTAGAGATAGGAGAAGAGAGGGAGTTGTCATCCACCTCTCCAGCTTAGCCAGTGCTGATGGGAACCCAGTAGCTGTCAAACAACCTGCCCACCCTAACACTGTATATTCATTTAGAAGAGAAAGTGGCAAGGAGTTCCATAAGCCATACTAAGGGAACAAGCAAAATTGCAGTGAAATGGAGCTAGATACCATGAGCAAAGATTTTTCTTCTTTAAAAGTAGCTATTACCCAAGTCAATGACCCTGGGCTTTAGCATCAGTGAACCATATAGATCAAAGAATATCTTCCAAAAAGCAAAAGCGGGGGGCATCTTTGTTGGTCCACCTCATGGGGCTGCATGCAGCAAAATGCCTGCTGTAATATGCTTTACCTCCACCCCTTTCTGCAGCAGCTCTGCTGTCTGCTCACCAAGCAGCATTCCTTGACTCCTGCCTCACTCAGAGCTGGCCACCAGGCCTGAAGCTTTTCCCTAACAACATAAAAAGTCCCTGACCTGGAGCTACATTCCTGCTTTTCTCACCTAGAGGCATCTTTGAGCTGGGCTGGGATATCCTCTCTGTCCTTTATCCAAGCTGGACATCTTTGTTCCCAGACTGAGGTCTTGGGAATGGATTGCCTTGTGTTTCATGGAGTTCTCCATGAAATGATGCAATCAACAACATTTCCACAAGAACTCTAGCTGTTTCCACACCATCTTTCAGCCAGCCAGGTCTATGCTTTGCTTAACATCCAAAAATGCTCGTGATCCAGTGATACAGCTGATAGGAGAGAAAGCAATATCCTAGTAGACAATGCATGATGGTTTATTGCTTTGGCCAGGGATCAGTAACATTTTCAACCTGCTTTGCCCCTTTTAACTGTGCTTAATTTATTCTGTATTATTTATAGGCAGGTAAGTTTGCACATTCATAAAACGTTCAGTTTCCTGTTATGTCTAGGGAACTGGTAGGAGGTATGGCAAATATATTCGTAGCAGCTAAAAACCCCTGTGTGGTTTGCATTGAGTGAAATATTCATCACTTCCTGTCCTAAACTCAGTGAAGCACTGCCAATGTTTGGACAAGAGGTTCCCACAGAAATGTCTCCCTCTTCTCTCTTTTTACCTGTGCATGTGCATTTCTTTCCTTCCTTCCTTGCATCCATCTAATCATCCATCTATCTCTGAAAGGGTTGGTCAACACTGAAGAATCTGGAGAGAAGGGAATAAGGGAACAGGAATTACCTCTGCCTCATCTGTGGAGGGGAATTCTAGGAAGGATCTCTCTTGCAGTCACCTTCTTATGCACTTCTTGAGATGGTGGAGGAACATTGCTGAGATCTGCTCAAGAGCTGCTGCCTTTTGCTTTGGAGGTACTTTAGGGTACTGGATTAAGGGACTGGAGCATCTATCTTGTGAGGAAAGACTATGCAGGCTGGGCCTGTTTAGCTTGGAGAAGAGAAGACTGAAAGGGGATCTGATCAACATGTACAAGTACCTGAGGGGAGAATATAGGGAGGATGGGGCCAAAGTCTTCTCGGTAGTGGCCAGTGACATGACAAGGAGTAATGGACACAAGCTGAAATCCAGGCAGTTCCACCTTCATGTGAGGAAGAACTTCTTTCCTGTGAGGGTGCCAGAGCCCTAGAAGGGGCTGCCCAGAGAGGCTGTGGAGTCTCCTTCTCTGGAGATCTTCAAACCCACCTGGATGCCACCCTGTGCCCCGTGCTCTGGGTGTCCTTGCTAGAGCAGAGGGTTGGACAAGGTGATCTCTAGGAGGTCCCTTCCAATATCAGCCATCCTGTGATTTTGTGATACCTTCAGTTCCAACTTTGCTACCCTTAGAAGGTCCAGGAGAGATGAGTCAACCCAGATAATTCACCAGACATCGAGAAGGTCACAACTAGAGTGGTCAGGAATAGATGCTGGTTTTCCCAAGCTTTCACAGTGCCTAACCTGTTGGGCTGCATGGCCTCCTGTGACACTCTCCGTAACTGAATCCTGCTTGAGCTATTTTCTCTGCTCAGTGTGGGAAAATTCCGTACCATAATGAGGGTTAATAATAGAATGTTCTTATTTTATTTGAGACTTTGCCGAAGAGCAACAGAACCATTTCCGATCCTATTCTCTGAGAATATGATTCCCTCAATCATGTATTATTATTCTGGGAGGGGGAGGCCGAGGGAGAACAGGAGGGGGGAACAGGCCTTATGAAATGAATGGCTGGGCTTCTGAAATAAATGATTGTCACCTCCTTGTTCATATGTATGAATCAGCGGCGCCTGTCCAGATGCGAATGGGAGCCAACACACCCCACGCGCTATCCCTTGTAGAGGTTCGAGCTGCTTAAATTTAATTTAGTTTCCTTTTCCTTGCACAGTTGAACTAAGAAGCCACAAAAGAAGCAGAGAGGAAATCAAATCTGGAAAATATGCATTCATCTTGAAAGGACTCAGAAATGTGTTGACAATACAATAAAACATGTATGTGAAAAAGCAACATTGATAGACCTCCTCAAATACTTCTGCTCAGTAATCCCAGTTTAGGTCAGATTGTTTGGCAACCTGTTGGAAGATTGTAAATACTTCCTCCATGAATACATTTATAGGGCATGGTTTAGATGCCAGTTCTCTGCATGGTGAGATTTCCTTCTTTTTATTTTCCGATTTCAAATGGAATGGCAGTGCTATGTTTAAAGAGCCAGTCACATGGAACTGGATACTTCAGGGCAAGAATTGTTGAATTTCTAAAAGATTTAAGTAATGTAAAGAGCAGTGGGCAGATGGACAGATACATAAATATTATGAAGGCATGAATGACTTAGTGATTAGATGGGTAGAAGTATACATATTGAGGAGAGATGGATGACTTGGCTAGAAGAATAGCTGGCTAGAAGGAAAGGGGGAAGGAGAGCTCAATAAATCGTCTATTTAGAAAGCTGCAGGCAGATGAAATGCTTGCTGGCCTCCTAGGAAAATGCTGTGTCTCGGAAGCACAGAGAATAAGAACAGGAAGATTTTCCCAAGCATGTTTTTGGTCCCTTCAGTCAGGTGGCTCCTCAGAAAGCGTTTTGTGCTTTAACTCGAACTTTATCCGTATATTTTTGATCTACCAATTTGTTTTCTCAATGTCCTCACAAAGTAAATGAGGCATAGAATATTTCTCTGCACAACCAACCGCCTGAGCCTCCTGAGCTTCTGCCTAGTCTGGTAGGTCCTGACCACTCCAGTGGTGACCTTCTCGATGTCTGGTGCATTATCTGGGCTGACTCAACTCTCCTGGACCTTCTAAGGGTATTCTACCTCTCTGTAGCAGTCCTCCTTCCTCATAAAGACTCCTATGCTCATAAAAGCTAAATCCCTGTAGTTGATCACAGCTGAACAAACAATTGTTGACCCACGAAATCTATATTGCCTCCTGGCCCCCCATACACTTGACCCTTTCTCCTAGAGTCATAGTCATGCTTTGTATGATCCAGGTCTCACCTGGTATCACTGGTGGCCATGTGTCCCTCTTCTGTTGCCATGGCACTGAACCTGTTCTGCAGCTGCGTATTTGCAAGGAGAGAAGGGATAATAAGGTGGACTTGGAAGTATTTCCAGTTTCTGCTTCCTTTGGCTCCTTTGGAGCTTGTCTGCAAGCAGGAGCTATTACTGTGCAAACAAGACAGGGGCACTTGTGCTGTGGAAGGAACAGGCAATAACGAGCTTCCTATCAGTATGAGGCTGGCTGCAGCACGCACCAGGGCAGAAAACACTGGTGCAAGCACTGCTACGAAGCATCAGAGATATTGTCACTTTTATCACACTGTCCTGAGGACGCAGTCCCCAGCCTGTAATATACAATATCTGGATTCAAGAGAGATAACTTCTTACTTCCTAGGGGTGCAAAATGGCACGTCTGCTAATGGTGTCCTAGGTTCAAGGGAGCTCTTAAAAATTAGGATGCTTTTCTGGTTTCACCTCTCTGCGATCTCATTTTTTCTTTACCTTGCCCAGTATTCCAAGATTTATCAACAAAAGGACTAGCCTTCCACTCTTAGTCTTTCTCTACTGCCATGGCCTTCAGTCCTTGGCACACAGCTGAGGCATTTCCATGGCCTGAACACCCCAATTTCAGTTATTCTTGTGGTCTCGGGAGCTGCTGGAAAACACCTTTTGCTGTTTCCCTTCTCCATGGCACTTCTGTTTTGCCAGGAGCAGTCACAGCATGGTGGCCCAGGAATAACACTAGAGGATGGGGCTTTGAATCCCAGAATCCCAGAATGGTTGAGGTTGGCAGGGACCTCTAGAGATCATCTAGTCCAAACGCCTCTCCAGCAGGGACATACACAGCACGGGGCACAGGGTGGCATCCAGGCGGATTTGAGGATCTCCAGAGAAGGAGACTCCACAGCATTTCTGGGCAGCCTGTGCCAGAGCTCTGGGAGAGGGAGCTTCCCCTCACAGGGAAGAAGTTCTTCCTCACATGGAGATGGAACTTCTTGTGTTTCAACTTGCACCCATTACCCCTTGTCCTGTCACTGGCCACCATGGAGAACAGCCTGGTCCCTTCCTCCCTACGTTCTCCCCCCAGGTACTTGTACATGTTGATCAGATTCCCTCTCAGTCTTCTCTTCCCTAAGCTAAACAGACCCAGCCCACAAAGTTTGAGTTGTAAGTGTCCTGTGGTCTCTTGTGCTTTACCCTGAAGAATGTATCAGCTTCTTCAGCAGCTCTTGAATCCAAATGGAGATTTGGATCCACACTGACCTATTTGCCCAGGCTGTCCTGATCTCTCTCTCCCTAGAGAGCTGCACAGAATCTAAGGTGTCACATCCACTGTGACAGGTTGTCCCAAGTGGCTGTCCCTAACACAAAAGCAAATCAAAATAAGATAAGGAGAGGCTATAAGATGGCCCAGAGGACCAGAGGAGTATCCAGGTGGAAGGCTGTCTTGACAGTATCTCTGAGAAAGAAGAAACCATTCAGACTGTTTTCCCTGGCTCTTTCTCAGTGCAGTTCTCAGAGGAAAATGTAGTTCTGTTCTCAGCTTGGTTTCCTATTGCCTTGCCCTCCATATAGTCATTTATACTCATGCAGACAGGTTTCATGCCCACTCCGCACTCATTCCTGCAGCTCAGCTTTCAGTACTATAAAGAATTAAACTCCAAAGCTAGGTATGGCAGCAGCATAGTGCATTCCCAGGCTATGCACCATGAGTAGCGCGAGCTTCCTTGTCAACGCTGGGCTGGATTCCTAAGGTTTCCTG